>NC_046664.1:141437748-141461589 GCF_010883055.1 Belonocnema kinseyi | reverse complement strand
GTAAAACGAAGGGCCTATAATAAAGCCACCGGAAGCGGCCGCAGGTTGCAGGTAGAGGGACCCTGTGCCAAGCGTTTTTACTGAATATGTTTACACAAATGAATAGGCTATCGAATACAATTGTCCAGGGGTGGTCCCGAAGGAATAAACCCCCTAAGCGGAGGTGTGAAAACCGTGCCGAAAGCTAAATGGTATCTGGGTTTCCAATTGTCGAACGACATACTAAGGAAATTGGAATGGAATTTGGGTTAGACAAATGCGCCAAGGTTTATTTGAAGCGAGGAAAACCTAATAGCATCCCTGAAGATCGTGAGCTCGTCCATAAAAGCGCTATACGACACCTTTGCGCTTGAGAGACTTATACATACCTGGACGTGCCACAGAGCCGCATTCAGGATGTGACATCTATAAAGGATATTGTCCGAAGCATATAAAAACATCTCATCCGGCAGATTTGGTTTTCCGACTCTCGGTGAGGAACAAAGTATCTGCAACGAACATGCTTGCCGTCCCGGTAGTACTCTATTCATTTGGAGTAGTTCCATGGACGAAGAAGGAGCTCAGGTCCCTTCATATCGGGAAAAGAAAGGTTATGCACATGAACAATAGTATTAGGGGTGGGCAAAATGCATCAAATCTTATCTATCTCGAGTACTCACTCCTGAAAACCCGGATTAAGAAAGCACAATAGAAAAACTTTTATGAACAGCTTCTCGATAAGAGGATGCACGGTATCTTCCACACAAATGTGAAGGATCAGTCAATGTCTTGTAAGCTAACGTTTGCTTTCCTTAAATCACCCGGATTGAAGTCTGGTGCAAACGAATGTAAAAAGAAGATTCTTTTCCCTTTAATTTATTTAAACAAGACAAAAAGGAATGAGAAACTTTAAATTAATTTCCTCAAAATTTTAAATTTATTTTTGAATGACGCCAGGTCTAGAATTTGGAATGCAGAAGCCACACCCACATTCCACCCCCGATGACCTAACACTCGGTTGCGCGAATTTAATCGAATTTTCCATAAAACTATAAGTATTTTGTAATGGAGAATTTGGATGGCTATTTCTTAAGATATTTTAATGTGTCACATGAAAAGAACACCCTGTTTCCACATGTACGTATGTATGTATGTATGTATGTATGTATGTACGTGCGTATGTATGTATGTATGTATGTATGTATGTATGCATGGATGTAATGGTTTTCATTACACAGCCACACAAAAAGAAGTGTGCGGATCTGGTAACAAGACACACGTATTCGTATCGATTTTGGGGCGCTGAATTTAAATTCGGTATCAAAAATTACCCATCACGTCATCGTTGAGCCATAACCTCAAAAAATGATGAAAAATCATGCACTGAGGCAAATAAATTTCAAAATAATACCAGTGATGCAAATTTTCTCTTCAAAAACATGTCGACAACTGTGAAGGATCAACCCTTGCCTGATATCAACTTATTTAACATAACTTTACCTAACAGAACCTGAGCTCACCTAACCTGAATTAACAGAAATTTATTGAACTACACGTAAAGCTCTGGAAGCATATTTTGCCAGTAGCAAATGTGTGCTACATCGAATGGGTCAACTCGAGCTTAACCTAGAAATAAATCTAACCTAGCTTAACCTAACCTAACCTCACCTGTGTGGCACCTCCACGTGATGACGGTGGGCAACGGATTCACATTGGCTGAGACCCTGGGTGAACGGCGTTCATGCCGTCATGGCAGGCACAGGTAAAAAGTGTATTACGATGCAGGGAAAAACCCCAGTATCGGCGTCTGGTCAGGGTTGTCTACATGCAACCGTAGCTCTTCATCAATGAATCACTTGGTTGGTGTAGAGTCTTATGCTACAAGGAAAGAAACCGCAAACATTTCTCAATTGCATGCCTGCAAGAATAGCTCAGATTCATTCTGTTACATTTGCAGTAAATATGAAGTGAGCAGTTTGCGAAAATCAATCGACGAGGAAGTGAAAAGTCTTTACGAAAAGTGTTTTGACCGTAAATTGCTGCAGCAAGAAACAAAATGGGTTCCTCGCGTCATTTGCAATTCCTGCAGACTTACGTTGTATCGTCTAAAAAAATTCTAACAACGAAAAGTACGGCAAGTACTCTACACCAACTACATGGAAAAAACCCGTCATTGCGAAGGACTGCTACTTTTGCATGAATTCCGTCAAAGTGTTCAACGCCAAAAATAAAAATAACATTTCGTACATTAATGTGTACACAGTCACAAGAGCAATTGAAATCAATAAAAATGCACGCCAGACTGATTTAAGCGCTTTAGAAGATGATAGAATGGAAGTTGAAAATCAACGTCATGGAGACGATAGTGAAACCAGTGATCGAACAGAAAATAGTTCTGATGATTCCGATGAAAATGACGAATATGGAGTGCATAAAATAAAATTGAAGGTTCCAATATGAGTGTCGCAACTAGAACTGAATGATTTGATTAGAGATCTTGGATTACCGAAAGACGGCTGATTTTTGCTGGATGTTGAAAATCGAAACGAATGTAGGTCGTAAACGTAAATGTAACCCTTTGCATCGTCCCTTCGAAGAAAAAATAAAATAAAATGTAAACACAAAAGATATTATAAATATATCCCTTAAGTCTAAGAAAAGCAGAGAGAAAAGATTTTTGAATAAAACTCTTATTCATTTGCATGTTTAAGTTACAGTTCTAGATTTTAATTGATACAAACATTGTCAGGTTAATTGAAATAGGGTCAATTCTACTTGTAGTTCTAAGTTTCTTCAAATGAGTAATGTGCGCCAAAATTTTTAACCACCTGTAGTACAACGAAATGAATTTGATTGTTTTACAACGGGAACACTTAAGTTAAGTTGTGTTACGTTAAGTAAAATTTCGTTAGGTTCTGTTAAGTTAGATTCATTTGTAGGTGGTTGAATTTCATTCGGCTAGGTTAGGTTAGGTCAGGTTTTGTTAAGTTAGGATAGTTTAAACCTCTATGTAGGTTAAGCCGAAGCTGAATGAAACGGTACCGCAAACACAACGGGACAACACAATGAGTTTAATTGTGTTACGTGAAGTTAGGTTAGGTTAGTTTAGGTTATTTTGGGTTAGGTTTTTTGGTTAGTATAGGTTTGACCTCTTTGCAGGTTAAGCCCAAGCTAATTCAAACGGTACCGCAAACACAACGGGACAACACAATCAGTTTAATTGTGTTTCGTGAGGTTAGGTTAGGCTAGGTTAGATTTATTTCTAGATTAGGCTCGAGTTGACCTATTCGATGTAGCACACATTTCCTACTGGGAAAATATGCTTCCAGAGCTTTAAGTGTAGTTCAATAAATTTCTGTTAATTCAGGTTAGGTGAGGTCAGGTTCTGTTGGGTAAAGCTATGTTAAATAAGTTGATATCAGGCAAGGGTTGATCCTTCACAGTTGTAGACATGTTTTTGAAGTGAAAATTTGCATCACTGGCATTATTTTGAAATTTATTTGCCTCAGTGAATGATTTTTCGTCATTTTTTGAGGTTATTGCTCAACCATGACGTAATGGGTGATTTTTGATACCGAATTTGAATTCAACGCCCCAAAATCCATAGGAATACGTGTGGCTTGTTACCAGATCCGCACACTTTTTTTGTGTGGCTGTGTTATTATCACTTTGCATTAAATAACGCTTACGATTATGGAAGAGTTGAAACTGACGCCGAACCTTCGATTTACTTCATAAGGGTGATAAATGTCTGTATTTCATTATCTAGTTCAGCAGGATGGAATATCCCCGTGCTGCCGCGCCGGAGACCCGTGTTCGATTTCCACTAGCTTTATATTTTATTCTTGTGTAAAGGATACGTGTGTTCTAACCTTCAACGCGACGCGGCGCAGGTTAGGTTTTTTTTCGTCTGCTAATCTGACTGCATCAATTTTTACGAAGTGGCTTACTAAATCAGTGCGCTGGTCTCTCTCGACGTCACTATAATCATTTGCAAATAGTTTAATCTTTTCCAGATATTAATGCAAGAATTTTAGAATTTTCTTTACCGAAATTAGTAAGTGGCTATAATAGATTACTTGCTGCTTTACTCGTTACTACTGAAAGTAGTAAATGTTAAAAAAGTTCCTCTGTGTTGCTCCATCGAAAAGTAAAAAAGAAGTAAAATCCAGTCTGATTTTTAGCAAATATTGCAGCAAAAGGTTTCTCCGTGTATTCCTTAACGATTGTGAAAAACTCTGGAATGAACATGAGATCGCAATATCGTTTCACCTTCATTTCGGCTGCACAACTTGTAAAAATGGTAATAACTACAACTTCTGCAGTCGAAATGAAGGCGAAAATACATTAGCTGACATTGAAACTTTAACTTTATTTCATTTTCATTCACCTTCATTGATGAAAGTGAAAGAAGTTGGACGTGACGACGAAACTTTGACACGGGAACTCTTACTTAGAAAATATGTGTTATTAATTATTTTGTCTGATATCAAAATTACGTTATTAATTTGCATTCATGTTAAATCTCACTTTCAACAAGCTTGTACGGAACATTTCTACCTTTTCTTGTTCTGCAGTGCATTTTTTATTACGGACAGCCTTTAAAAAAAAATCACTTTTTAACAATTACTTACGTATATCTAGACATAAGGAATCCATTGAAAAGGCGACTCTGTGAATTGCGTATCTGTCCTTTGCAGATTCAGAAAGTTAAACAGAATCGGTTTGCGACTATATGAATCGGTCATTTTCTCAAGCAGCTACGAATCTGCCATGTACTGCAATGTCCAGTTCAAGCAAGGTTATATTGAATCGGTTTCCTTCTTTTTGAATGAGACCGACTTTTTTGGGTTTAAGCTGACATATTTCATACGATTTTTTAACTTTATGAATTATCGAAAGATTAAAAGAAATCATGCACAGGTCTACTGGATTTCTATTTTGGTTATTAGTCTTTGGTCGCATATAAGTTAGGCAACAAAATTATAACGACTAAAAGTCTTTAAAAAACAAATCGAAGGAAATTTGGAATTTCAGTGACAGATACGCAATTCAAAAGCCTTCGAAACTCATTCAACAGAAGTTAATGGATTTTTGGTTTCCTCGGTAGTTTTTATTTAAATTCTGACGACAAATTCTTATCTATTTTCAAAAAGAGTCCAACTGCACGGAAGTGAGAAGTTATTTATGTTTCTCATTATTTTAACAAAATAGTGCATTATTTATGATAGCTTGATTGAAAAATGTCTTTGATGAGTTTTTTCAGTAGTTTTTTATCAAGGCACACAAGCGAAATAGTCTTATTATGACGACAAATTCTTACCTATTAAAAAAAAAAGCTAAATGCTACTGAATTTGGAAATTATTTACACATCTCATAGTATTTAAGCTACAATCGTAGCAGACAGCGCGTAGCGGCAACGCAAGCAAGCGCTGCACCGCAAATCACCGAGAGCGAAAAGTTGGTTTGACTAAACTTTTCGCGCCGCAATCGCCTCGCGTGATCTCGCGTCGAATGTCAGAGGACCAGTCAGAGCGTTTCATCACATAACCTCGTAAAACCGATACGAAAAATATATTGTATTTAATTCAAATCGATGATGTTGATCCGGTGTTGATGTTGATGTTTTGTTTGTCTCAGATAATGATAAATTGTAGCAGCGTTGTTGAAAGAAATTAACATAATTCAGACAATGTCACGTACAAATGAACTTATAAAAATTTTCAATATTAACATCCAAAATAGGAAAACAAAGAAAGATGTGCTGCCTGCCTTCGGCTAAATTAATTTTTGGAACAAGGGGAGTGGGTGCATTGCCTGAGTGGTTCATCTCGATGAAGTCTTGTTTGTTATCTTTTTCTCCTCTTAAGGAGTCCTGTATGGGTGGTTACTCTCATTAACGAGAGCCCTTAGTGGAGGGGGTGTTGCGACAGTTGACGCTTTGCTGGACCATTGTAACAGTTGGCTAATTAGTATGCCTACGTTTTTCTCAATCGCCGGGTGCAGCTGAATTCGTACCTCGATAGTGCGGGTGGTCAAGGCCGTGATTTATTTTCGGTCGTTGGATTGCGTGAGCGAGGGGATGGGGAGAGAATTGTTGGTTCTCTCTTCATCCCCTTGCCCCCAAAATCTCGAAGTGCAGTGAAAAAGGTGCCTTAGATTTTTTCTTTTTCTAGCTATTAATATATTTTTTTATCAAAAAAGGTGAAAGGATTTATTAATTAAATTGACATTCCATTGGATACCAGTGAAGGACTTATTGAATTTGTTAAGTTCAGGCTGTACATCTGTAACAAGTAAGTGTCCATTCATTTTAATTAAAGGATATTTTAGATTTTTACTATAAATTCAATTTTTTTTTGTTCAAAATTAAGTAATTTTCTTGAAAATTGGACTTAATTTGTTGAAAATCTATTTTATACTAATTTTATTTTAAATTAAGATTCACTAATTTTCTGGCTGTGAAATGCATCGTTTTCGTTGAAAATTCATCTCTTTGAATAAAAAGTCATTAATTTCCTGAAAAATTTTTGCCTTCTTAATGATAATTAATCTTTTCGCTCAAAATATAAGTTTTATGATTTTTGGTGGAAAATCGATATTCTCTAGTTCAAGGTTCATGCATTATGTTAAAAATTCTACTTTCTTGGTCAAAAATTAATCATCATGTAGACAATTCGTCTTTATTTTGATAAGGAAACTAAAATTAAATTATTCGGTTATAAATGAACTTTTTGTTAAAATTCCATTTTTTGGTTGAAGTTTAAACTATTATGTGGAAAATTCGTTTTTTTCTTGGTTGAAAATCAGTTTTTTAACTTGAAATCTAATATTTTACCTTTGTTGTTAAAATGCATAATTTGTGGTTAAAATTTTTTTTTAATTTGTCTATTGGTGTTGAAGTTCGTCTATTTCAGGGAAAAACTTGTCTGTTTGTTCAAAAGTATATTTATTTAGGTAGAAAATGTTGTAAGCTCCGTCATTAGCCGACGGCTACGTTAATTTCGGGGAAGGGCGAGGTTAACAAATTATGTAACTCCACCTTGCAAATTATTCGTTCCTTTTCCCTTTGTCGATTTCTTGCGACACTGCAGCCAACTTTTTATTTGCAGAAAAATTGTGCGCTATTCGAACTATAATAAAATATGCAAATCAATCCTTGCAACAAACAATTAACTAGTATAAGGGATTCTTCGGTAAAGAAAAACAAATTTATAAAGTGAAAGTTAAGACAATTAATGATTTTACTAGAAAAAATAAATAATCGATTTAAATTTGAAGGAAAAAGTACCTTTTTCGTCGTAAATTTAAAATGATTTTTGTATCTCCTTATATACTTTACAATTATTATTTGTTCTACAGAATTATAAACAAAAACATAAAGATAAAATTTAAATAATTTTGAATAAGAGCGTCAATCGTGACAAATCCGGTAAATATGCAAGAAAACAACAATTATCAAATAATTACTGAACAATTATTAATTAATTAAGTAATTAATTTTTTTCTGTGTTGGTAGAAATACGCTTGCTTCGAGCTATATTTTTTTGTTGTTGTTGATAATTTATGTCCCGCAAGTAAATTCGATAATACAATGAATAGAAATATATCAATTTTAAATATCTTCCTACGATTTAAAATAAGCATTATTTTAATGTCAACATTCCTTATATATTATTGTTATAACAAGTTGTAAATCTAATTCCATTAATGTACATCACACACTATATCGTGAAATAGTCCAGAAATTTACAGTGACTCTTAAGAAAACAGCCAAAAGGTCGATTTTTTACAAATATTTGGGACTTTAAAGTGAATTAGCATAAATCTACTCGCTTTGAACCATTTTTAATGAAATTTTAGGGGAGTGTTTTTGACACTCCATAGGACTGGGAATTTTACGAGTTTTCAGAAGGAAAATATGCCTTCATTATTTCATATGTTTGAGAAGTTATTTGAGTTTGATTTCCTATTAGTATTTTCGTCGAGATTTTCGTGTATTTTTCCTTTCATTAATAATATATCTGTAAACTAACTTGTAAATATAAGGAATTTGTCTTTCGGAACGAGGACAAATAATTTTGACTTCTAGCTCGATCAAATATTTATAATTATACTTTTAAATCAGTATTTTCGATGGTTTACTAATCTAGCACCTCCAGAACCGAATTTCGAAATTCTTCATCGCTCAGGATTTTGATCTTTTTTTTAGATTTTTCTTTTGTGCGCTATCTAAAATTTTCGGGCTTTTCCTTTTTTCAAAAAATTAGTTTTCTTGTGGAGGTGCTACTTTATGTAAACCTAGCACTTCCACATTCAAAAATAGAAAATAATAAACATCCAATTACACCCGAATTTTGGGGAAACTTTCAAATAAGCAAATGAATTAATTGGAGTTCAATTGGAGTAATCAAATTTTCAGTGAAAGAAACATTTTCATAATAAATAAAACCAATATTAAAAAAAAAAAACAGTTACATTTTTAAACAGAGTTATCAATAAAAACATTGAAATTTGTAACTTGAATAATAATATTTTCGAACTGAACATAAATTTTCAACTGGCAAGATTGATTTCTACCAAAAAAGGTGAATTTGCATTTAAAAATATAAATTGTCAACCAAAATTTGATAATTAAATTTTCAGGTCAAACAATTTTCAACCAAACTAATACGTAATTTACTCGATTGCAATGTGAAAATTTATTTTTAAAATTTTTAGTTTTTTTCTTTTAATTTGAATTTTAAGAAAGAGAAAAGTAGCACAAGTAGGTCAAGGCACAAAAAAAACTATAAATTATGAGGAAATGAAATACACTTCCCGCACCAAAAAAATAAAACTCAGGACAATTTCTGGATTTTCCGGGATTTTTTTTTCAAGTTCCCGGATTTCTTTCAATTTTCGCACAGTAGACACCCTGTTATTGTATTTTTATTCGTCAATAATTGATTATTACTTGATTAGATTTTAAATATTTGATCGATGGTTTCAATTTAAAAAAATAAATGTAAACAAATACACAAAAACTAGTAATTATATCTTACTCCCCAGAAAATGTTATTTTTGCTTTATTTTGAAACGTTACATATTTCACGAAATTGATTATAATTATTAATCTATGACTGTTTCAAAATAGTACGAGATACAAATTCGTGCGGTTAAAAGACAGCTTTTTCATTGACGCGTTTTTCCCTTTTACAATATTAGAAACACTCTGCAGTCGATCTACTGTTGTGCCGCGTGACGTCACGACGACTCGTTTGTACACGCAAAGGGTCGCTTTATGAGATAGCGCGATACGCTATTTTCGTTATTTCGTACGTTATTCATGTTTCGAACACTATTCTCATTCTCTGCCTTAAATTTGCGTTCGAGTTATGGAAAATTCATTGTTTTCTTAATTATTTAATTATTTAATTATTTACAGTAATTCTTTGCCTTAATTACACTGATTCGGGAGTGATTTCCCCCTTTGGATCTATGTACACATTTTAGCTAGAATTTCATTAGTTTAATTAACCATGCGTCTCCTTTTTCTAGAAAATTAAGCTTTTTGGTTAAAAATTCGTTTGCTTTTCTTATTAAAATTTTTGTTGGAAGTGTAATTTTTCTACTTTTTTGGTTGAAAATTTTATGTCTATTTTATCTGAAATTCCACCTTTCGATTGTAATTAATCACTTTGTTAAACAATTCATTTCTTTAGTTGAAAATGAATTTTTAAACGGAAATTGAAAATATTCGATTTTTGTTAATAATTAAGTTTTTTATTTTTTTCCAACTAAAAACTTAACTGTTTCATTTTTTTTTGGTAAAAATGTATCCTTTATAATTTAAATGTTTAATTATTTGGGATAATTTATATTTGAAAACCTCTTTTTTTATGAATATTAACTTAATTATATTACTTTTAGCTCAAGATTTATCTACTTTAGGTGAGATTTACCTATTCATTCAACTCCGTCTTTTTGGTATGAGAGTAATCTTATTAGTTGAAACTTAATCTTTTTGAATAAAAATTAATTTATACTTTTGAAAATTGGACTAATTTGTTGAAAATTCGTTTCTTATTTTTAGTAAAAAATTAGTAAATTTTAATAAAAACTCGTTTAATTTTCGTTTACCTACAAAAGTTTGTTAAATAATTGGTTAAATTGTGATTGTTATAATTATTATATCATTTAGTTTAATATGCTAAATTCGAAAATCTTTCACATTGCAATTTTACAGCTTAGATTTTTAATTTTTATTTTGTTTTGAAAATTTAAAAAATTAAAAATTACAAGCATTCGAAGTTGAAACTTTTTGATAAGAAAAACAATTTTATTTTATCAACTGTAAATATCATATGAATTAATTATTTTTAAAATGGATCTGTACTCTGAGTATAGAAATCTGAACAATAATTGATTTGACCAAACAATTACATATCCGTTCAAAATTTGAGAATTTCTAGACGGTGACTGTTTTAATCCGAAAGTCTTAATAAGAATTGAAATAAATATATCATTTTGTTCCGATAATTTTATTTGTAAATAAAAAATTTCATGGTTTCTCAATAATGTATTTTTAATTCAGAGTATCAGGTCTTTCTTTATATTAAATTTAATAAGTAAACTTAATGTGGAAAAAGAATAAGTAATTAATATTTAGTAATATTTCACTATTTACTTAAGACGAGTAATTTGAAACCAAATATTAAAAAAAAGAAAGCAATTGCTGTACATAGAAATCTTTAAATCTTTAGATTAAAAGCTTTCGTGATATTTGCGTCTTCTTTGGAGAAGAAGGAGAATAATGATCAGTTCAATCCTTTGAAATAATTCCAATAAGTTCAAAAGATTTAACGGAAAAAAAAAATTTTGTTTTGTTTATTTTGTTATTCAGGGGTTAAGGTAATCGGGTTGGGGTTCCTGCGTTTCGTAAGGAATTTCCTAATAGTAAAAAATAAAATAAAATACATAAACCCTTATAGTTGGAAACTCATCCCCGACCTCTCCTTTTTATTTTAGTTCTACCTACGAGCCGGAGCCGGGTCAGTTCGATGAAGCTGACTGAGGAGGAAGGAGGTGGAAACCCAAAAAAAAATTTTAATAAAAAAATGTAAAAAGGATAGAAATATACCGCTTGTATTTAAACGTTTCGTTTTTTTGTCGTCAATTTATGCCTAGTCAAACAAAAGATTTAAATTTCGGGTCCAAATTCCAAATGTTCGTTTTTAGTTTGAAATAGCTGCTCTTAAGTGTCAGTATTTCAGGAAAAATTCAACTTTGAGCAGTTTGATTTGCAATTTAATCTTAAATGCTTTGAAAGCTTAGCTTTGAATTTTTATTTTGTTCTTCACATTTTATTTTTTTTTATTTTTCAAAATAGGAAATTATTCGAACCTACTTTCTTTTTCTTTGATGTTGGTGACTATTCTGCGAATGATAAAGGTAAGTTTATTGTTTAATTAAAAATTTTGAAAGATGAATTCATGTGCTCGTAATGGCTAAGAATTAAAGATTGAGACCTCTTCCTGATAAAAACAAAATTTTTTATATCAAATAGTACCTTTTTAATTTTTTAACATTATTCAATTTATATTTATGTTGAGAATTCTTATTCTTTTCTTTTTATTGAGGGTAAGGGTGGCGAAGATTCATCACACCGGAATTATTTTTATAACAGTCTCGCTCTGTCTCCTTAGTTTAGTGTTTATAATTAGTGTCGAGGCACTCTTATCCCTATAAACAAAATTTGTCCTTTTCACGTTTGGGAAAAGACCTCTCCTTCCAAGAATCTCTCTCTCTCTCTCTTAATTAAATTTTCACAGAACACTTTATCTTGTCATTTCATCAATACATTTGATTGTGACATGAAACTTTCTTTTCCTAAGACTATGTATTTAAAGTAACAGGAAAGAGCTTCTGTTTTTGCAATTTTCGTTCAAGGGGGAAAGGAGGGAGACCAGATCTAGAGAGTATTTACCAATGTATGCGTATATGGATCCGTACATGCAAACACACTCATGCAAGAGTATGCGAATGGGCAAGCACATATGTACATGTATTTTGCTTGTCTAGATAATTATTCGAGAAAAATAATAGTAACGTGAATACTCATTATTGCTTTCATTTTCATCGGAGTAACTTGCGGGGAGGTCTGCTTCGTAGTCCTAGGTGATGCAGGAGGAGTATGTGTACGAGTAGAATTATTCATACCTTCTAATGACTCTTGACCTGGTTCTACTTCTGCGTGAGCTTCTTCGAGATTTACTTGGTAAATTTCCAGATCAGTCTCGGTTCGGTTATAGTCGATTTTTCATTGGTGAATAAGACTTTGTCCTTGTTGCGGCCATCATCTTGGTGCTGGTTTTCATCTTCGCTTCTCGTGTTGGGATCTCCATATTCTTTCAGCAGTGGCGATAGGTCGGTCAGATAGAGGTGGAAGGGAGGTTCATAAATGACCTCCACTGACCCGGTCTTGCTCGTCATTCCGTACAGTGTTTTTCCTTGTGTCTTGAGGTGACATCCAGGTGCGATCTGAATCAGGCCGATCCCCTTCAAGTTGATTAGGATCTGAGTTTGGTTAGGAAATTTTAGCTCAGCTGAGCAGGATTGACCCAAAGAGTAGAGCCATCCATTCCTGGAAGTGATGGGGACCCATGCTGACTCCTTATTGTAAGTTACCCGAATGTCGCACTTTCGTAGAGCCATAGTTGAAGGATTTAACAGTAGCTCGCTTTCGCAGGTTTGGTAGGCAAAATTCTCGTAGACGGGCGAATTATCAGCGCAGATTCTGTAATAGGGGGTCCTCTTGCAAGACTCTAGGCGTTCACTATCCAGTAGAATGTAGGTCTGTTGGGATTTTTTAACGGCGATGTGGGAGAATTTTGAAAGAATATATGCACTTCCGGAACCATTTCCCAGTACCGATTGAGAGACTGGTACTGAGTGTAGCTGGTATGTTAGGTAGCAGGTCCGTTCCAGCAATGAAATATCTACTAGTACGCTTAAAATGTCTTCTCTGTAGGTGGCCGTTACGGTGGCTACGGCAGATAGCTCTGCTAGGTCCACCTGAGGTCCAGGGACAGGAAATTCGACTTTAGGATGGTGGTCCTGAATGTCCCGGTAAACAGGTTCTAGCTCATCTGAAGTCAGGAGCGAGAAGTGCATTTTTCCTTGGCGAGATGCGTGGATGATTTTCAGGACACGATGGGCAGCATGAATATAGTCATCGAGATGGCCGTCTACCATTCTGAGTATGCGAGTTAGCGTCTCAGAGTATTTAAGTTCCGCGATAGTACGTGTGAGGTTTTCTAGCCTCAAATTGCTTCGTTATAGGCCTCTTTCGAGTCGATTTAACGTTTTCCTATTGATACTTGAGAGTTCGTGTATGTTTTCAAGTTGAGCCCTCACTATGTGAGTTTGTCTGCCGATCAGATGGGTCAGGTTAGCTCGAGCTTGTTTGAGTTCAGCGATCTTAGCCTCTAGGGTTTCACCGTCGCTGTATGTCGTTAGACCTGCGATGGGTCCGATCAGCTCTCCTACGATTCCTAGTAAGGGCTGTGCCCTCCTGTTCCTCCTTCCCATCGGCAAACTGGAGAGAGTCGCCTTGTGGGTACGCTCCTTCAATTCTGCGGTGTGTTTGGAAATCTCCTCTTTCAGGCTTTCGGCTACTAGGAATTTAGTTTCGAGACCGTAGTCCGTAATGGTCTGCAGTCAGAGTAGTCCGAATTCGAGCCGGCACTGGTCTGCTAGTGTTTGGAATCGTTGCTGGTATGATTCTAAGGGTCCTTGGATTTTCTACAGGTCTAGAAATACAGTGATCCTCCATGTTCCAGCGACTCGTGTCATTGGTCCCAGGTGTTCGTAGTACACTCCCGTACTGGCCTTGAGGGGAGAGTCCCTATATGGGGTAGAGTCGGGACCTTCTGAAGCGGCGAAGGGGAGCAGGAGAATTAAGCATAATATGTTCAACATCTTGTAGCTAGAAAGAGTATGAATTAGATTTCGAGAGTAAGAGGAAGTGCAAGATTCTTCCTCAAGATTTATCTTAGTTTAGCAGCGGGCGATCCTAAGCTTATCCTTATGTTTATAGAACCGCTCGCCCGCTACGGTTTCAAGAATCGCGTTATTATTCTCAGTGAATCCGACTATCGTATAAGGGCCTGTAGCCCTGCTATGGAATTTTCCGTCTCGCACCTCCTTAAAGACGTAGGATTGGTCCCCTACTTTTCCATTCAAAGGCCGAGCCTTAGAATCGTATAATTCTTTAGAGGTAACCTTTGCCTTGATTAAATTGGTGGCTGCTAGTTTCTGAATTTCAGAGAGTCTTACTATTAGATCGCGTAGGTAAGAACCATAGGTTTCGAGTTCTTCGCCTTGGGAAAAGGAGCTTGGTGTATTTGCTACTCAACCAAATATCAAATCGTAGGGCGTGAAATTAGTTGCTTCATGTACTGACGTATTTTAAGCAAACATAGCGAAAGGGAGAAATCGGTCCCAATCTATAACGATCAACAGATTTATTACTCTCTATTATATACTAATGCGCGACATGATAATTGTTTTATTTTGAGAATTAAAGGAATGTAATGGTAATTAATACACGAACTTAACTGTATATATTTATGTTGAGTCAAATCTGCTGTCCGACGGAATGCATGCATTCGGCTAGATTAAAATTGTTTTAAAATTAAAAAATCTATTGAGTACAACTAATTTAGAATTGATAATAATTTATTTAGTATTGGCAATGATGATAACTTGTATTGACAATGATATTCCCGTACGAAAGGACCCCTAAGTGCAATGCATTGTTTCCCACATACTGTAGTGCTCGTATAATGATGCTATATTTAATAATTAAGGATAGATTTAATGCGGATATTGTAAGTATGTGTTTTTGTAAAAACTTAAGAAAATTAAGGTTTTTAGCCAATAATTAATTAATTATACAATATATACCTACTAAATTCTTTTCGATTATGTAAATAATAACGTATAAATATATGTCAGCATAAAACAAGGTTTCAAGGTTGAAGAAATGTATACAAATATAATTAGTGCATGACCTTGATCATTAATAAAAATGTGGTATCTCTTTGAAACAAAATATTTAAGGAAAAGGAATTTAATAACATTTTTAAAAAGTTTATAAAAAATGTATTTCACGTTATCAAAGAATAATTAAAAAGTTGACCATTAAAAAGTTAAAAACTATTATGATTGCGAATGCAAGGAGGAAGCAGACAATTATTTTTCATCCGACCACCGTGAGAATCACTTTCAATCTGCAAGTTCTTGCACTCCACTTTTCTTTACAGAATTCTTTTTTCTTTTGATTTTGAAGTATTTTATATTTGAAAAAAAATTAAAGAATTGAAATTTTTTATGTAATGCCTTATCATTCTTTACTCTTTCTCATTCAAACATCAGTGCTCAAGTGTTGCGGAGCAAAAGAAATTATTTATCAGTGAAGCTTTAAATGTGAGAATCCAGAAACTCATTTTAAATAACTAATTTAAAGTAAAAAAAATTTCGATATAATTTTTTGTTGTAAAGCATCGTATATTGAAAATCAGCAGTGGGATAGACTTCGCTAAACTCAACAAGATAAAATACAGAAACATGAGTTTTAACTTCTATAAAAAACGAATTCATTTAATAGAGTCAGATTACGAAATCTTGAATGAGAAGTCCACAGTTGCATCAATTCATGAGTGGATTGAAATAGAATCTCGAAATATTAGATTATTGAACAAAATACTAACGGTATTAAAATAAAATAAATCATCAGTACTGAAGGTTCCCAGGCTCTGAGAATCTCTGAGAAATTTTCCGCAGGCACTCAGGTAGATATTTTTAAAGGTCCAGATAGCTCATTCAAATGGTCTGAAGGATTTAAAAGGTCTTTTACGAAATTTAAATGAGAATACGATCATAAATAACAAGCAGAGAGGCTATCTCAATAGAGTAGCCGATACTCAAGAGTCCTTTGCTAAGCTTTAGAATTGAAATTTAGAAATAGATTTTTTAATTTGAAAGCTCCAAAATAGTATATAAGTATATAAGTTATAATAATAAAAAATGTATAATGAGAAAATTCGTCAATTAAAAAATAGTGTTAATTGTTTGAGGAAAAAATTAAAAAGGGAGTCGGGTTGGTGACAGCCAACAACTGTAAATAATTCTGCCCGCCCGGTACGTGACGAATACAATAGGACCATTATATGACCGTCGCATCACTCTTAAAAGGACTTAAATCTCTCTGACTATCTCTGGAGACGAAATAATTCAAATCGACACTGTAGATAGCGTGAAACGGACCAGGCTATTTCGCCTGAGAATATTCTGAGATTTTCTATCGATATTGTAAATGTAATTTTCGCAGGTAAGTTCAGAGCCTTAGTAAAAGGTATAATGTTTGAGTAAATTAAGTTATTTCATACTAATAATCAGATTAGGTTTGAATTGACAGACCTCAGCGATTGGTTTCAAAATCATGTAAAATAAGAAATTTTAGTTCAAGTTGTCCAGATAACAATAGGTGCGGGCGCATATTAATGGCACCCAATGTGCGCACCAAATGCGAGTACGATGCGTGTACCATTATCTTTACGGAATGCGTTTCATTTTTTGAAAGGACTGTGCCTTAGTAGGTGTGGGCGCATATTAGCCACACGCAATGTGCTCACGAAATGCGGGTACGGTACGTGCACCACGATCCTTACGGAATGCGGTCCATTAGGTGAAAACACTGTGCTTTGACAGTACTTGTACTTCCATTTCGTGCTTCAATTAACTCTATTTTTAAATTATCTATAGAAAGAATGAAAACTTTTCATAATAATTTATGAGGTTTGACTTAGATTTGATAAAACAATTTAAAATACACCTCATATGAGATTTTCCCGGGGAATCTAAATTTTGAGGTAGCAGTTAGAAATTACTTTTGATGACACCTCTATGCTTATTCTTGAATATTTTTTACGAAATCTTAGGAAAATTTACCAATTTTATAGTTGCTGGTTTTATTATTTTTTTAATATATATTTTTTGATATTCTAAATAGTTCTCTTTGAGAAAAAATTGTAACATACGTTACATTTTATGTAATTTTGAAAATGAATTTTTTCCAAAATTACTGAAAATATAAATCCACTGCAGAGGGCCACCATTGTATGACATAATATTTTTTTTCAATTATCAAACAGTTAAATTCAATTCTTTTGGACTCCAAAGCCAAAACCATTTCATCAACATTTATTTTACAATTGAAAAAAAGTTTATATAAAAAATCTCCTTTTATCATTTAATTAATTAAGTATTAACATTAATTAGGTGAGAAAAACATTTTTCTAACATGTATGAGGATTAGGAAAAATTACTAAAAAAAATTGATTGATTTTTTATGCTTGCTAATGATTTTAGCCATTAATAAACTTTACAAATAAATAAGCTTTTTTATTTTGTGTTTTATAAGTTTTCACAGCCCATATTCCTATGAATACGCGATTTTTCCTCCGTCTAAAAATCCCCCAACGAGAACAGAAAAAGTGCATATCCTATTCATCTCAATCGACTTAGTAAAATTTAACGGAAGCATTTATTTAACCCATTTTTCAGTATTGAATCTTTTTATAAGTTATAAATTCGAAAAATATTCGTATTTATATTTATTTATATTTTAATAATTTATTTAAACGTATTAAAAAATGCAACAAAGAAATCTATGCAAATGTGTGAATTTAAATAACTTTAACTCTAGAGAAGCAGAGTTAAATTGTTGAGAATTAAAATTTTAGAATTTACATTCCGCATAAAGGAATTAAAACAACTTATTACAAATATTTGGTGAATTTATTAGAAGGAATTAAATAAAATCAAAATATGGCCACTCCTGATGAATAAAAAAAATCTTCGTGAGGTGCGTTACTGGTACAATTAGAAGAATTTAAATATGTTGAAAACACATTCTCTTTGGGAGAATAGAAAACTGTGTAGCGGTCGCTATGGAAATAGAAGCTAATAAGTTAAGCAGGTGTCTTATTCTTATTGTGGCATTATAGACAGATTAAAAATCGCGCATTCAAAATAATAGAATAATCTTCACTTCTACGCTGAAATCTGAAAATATTAATTTTTCTCTATTCTACGCTTATGACCGGGAAGCTTGGAAACCAATTTTTTAAATGATTTTTTGATAATTTTGTAAAATTTTCGGTTATTTTGGTTAACTTTTTCCGCGTAAACTAAATGTTGGTAGCACTTGATTAAAAAATAGAGAAGGAGCATTTTTCGTTTAAAATTTGTTTTAATTGAACCCTAATTTTTTAACATAGTTTTAACTGCCATTTATAACTTTTACAAATATAATATTTAATATAACAGTGTGATATATTTATATTGAATTAAGTATTCAAAATTGAGGATCCGAGACCTGATCGAGAGGGTAAGGGAGGTATATGAAGAGACGAAAGATAGAGTGAGAGGGGAGGGGGAGAATCTCGAAGGATTTTTGGATGGATAGGGAGCTGCCGTAAGAGTGTCTCTTTAGCCATACACTGTTTGCAATTTTAATCGCGGATATAGAAAGTAAGCTAGCGGCCGGAGTAACAGGAGGAATTAGGGTAGGAAGAGTCAGGATATGGTCACTCACATATGCTGACGAGGGGAGGAGAAGTGGGAGGAAACGGCGGTACAGGACGTGAATGAGTTTGTGTACATGGGATTCCTGTTTCAGAGAAATGGGGAAACGGATGGTCATAAAAAAGAAAGAGAGAGAGAGAAGGGCAAATCTGGTGCTGAAGCATGTGTGTGGGCTGTAAAAGAGGTTGTTCGCAGATCATTTTCCAAGGAGAAGAAAATTGTTTGATTTGCTAGTGATGAGTGTCTTATTGTATAGAGCGTTGGTGTGGGGGTGGAAGGTAAGTGAAGAAGTAAATAGGATACAGGAAAGGTATGTAAAATAGACACTGGCTTTTGCAAGGAATACGCGTAATTATATATTCAGGAGAAAGATAGGAAGAACGAGATTAGTGATTATAACGGGAAATTGAGCGTGTAAATATGAGGAAAAATGGTTTCAAGAGGGGGAAGTCAGCTATTTACGCAGTATTGGTGGAAGAGGGAGAATGAACGCAGTGGTGGGAAGATGGAGGTGCAATATTGCTTATTTTGGTTATCACCATACCAATCTTATGTTTATAGGACACGAGGGTTGAAAAAGTATACAAGAGTTAACAAATAAATCCTTTTATTGGTCGTCGCTTACAATATATCCTGTTAGCTCAGGGAGTCTGGCACCTGAAGCTACTTATTTTATTATAGAGAGCCAAACGAATTCCTATTCAAGAGCGCTTATTATAAACTGGAAACCGAAAATAGAGTAACTTAAAACTGTTATAAAAACATCTGGTTTCATCAACGCGAATCTCTCTCGGCTTGATGCTCGCAAAGGTGATGTGATTTAATTATAATAATAGCAATTTCTTTATCAATAGAACATAACAATATAGGTGAATACGGTCCTATCATTCTATGGCAAACATAGTTGACAAACACTTAATCATAGATATTACTAGAAATGGAAATCTTCGCAGTCCTATTAAACAATAAAATTGATCGCGATCTTACCATTTGAAGGCAGATCGGCTCCTAATGGCTTAATTAATATTTAACAATCACATATGTTCATGCGATTGAAACACTCGAAGGAAAAGTATGTCTGATATTTTAATCGATCACAATACTCATTCACGCGGTCCAATCAGATGAGGGCAAGGACGCTTCGAACAGCGTAATTTATCACGGCGCTAACATTCGGAGGCAGAGACGTTTTTCTAATAATATAATTTCTCGCGGGCTAATCAGTCGTGCAGCGAGGATAAGCTACCATAAAATCTATTTTTGAGATCTAATTCCTGTCGATTGTGGGGCCTAATGCCTAATTAAACAGGATTCCGACACCTTTAAATTCTCAAACAATACAAACCCCCTACACCGCGATTGATAAAGGTTTGGCAGCCTTATCAGTGCACACCGTGGAGTGGGACGAAGGATGTGATGGATAGAACTACGCCTTATCAACGGAGTAGTCCTATCCAAGAGGTAGAAGGATCCCTTCCCAAAAATTCCACATTTTGTTCAAAAACTCACGGTTTCTTTGCTGGAGACTGGAGGTAGCTGTTTGGCTTGGAGGTCGGCTCCGCTGTACAGTTTCTGGAGGTACCCTGGATCGCTGTAGAATTTCAATTCACTTTGCATCACGGAACGCAGTGTATCGATACTACTCAGCATGGGACTGAGGAAATACTGATGGCTCACTACGAGGTCCGTGCCTCTTATATCCTGTGGTACCGTTCCGTTTGCTTGTTGGAAAGACAGCCATCTACATATCACTTAGGTACCAGTCAGGCCCGGCGTGCCGATTGCTAGTCACCTGGTGTTGCGTGACTATGTTGGGGTTGACTACCATCAGGCTATGATACCTTAGTACCATTACAGATTGCAGATGAATGAAGTGAGAAGGATGCACCAGGATCGAAGGAGGATATATTTAGTACCCCAAGCATTTAGTACACATACTATCTAGTTGTCCAACTCATGCGGGAACAACCTACATCCAGAGGCACAATGCGGCACTAAGAGTGGTTCATTACCATCTCCGTCACTCTTACGGCATTAACCTTAATATCGCTCGTCTGAATGCTCCTAGGGAAATCGAGGCAATTGTAGAGAATAAAAAGTGCCGCATATACTGGAACTTTATATTCTCGACAAATGTTTCTGTTGCACACTCGAAGCCTGACATGCTTCTTTTTGACTTCGAGAAGCGAACCATGTTCGTTATCGAATTTTGAGCACCAGCTGACAAAAACATCATAGACAAGATGAATGAAAAGAAAGAGAGGTATGGAGACCTTAGAAGGGAGCTGCAACGATATTACTCGGAATATTCTGTGAAACTAACCGTCCTTATGATCGGCGCTCTTGAAGGTGCCAAGTTTTTATTGGTTAGTAGCCTAAAAAGCATCCCTTCCGGATCGTTGTATTGATTCCGTTACAGACTGCAACCAAATATCTCACGGTCGTGAGACGTGGTTGTGGCTGAAATTTTACCGCGATTTCGCTGGGATCCGGTGCAGTTTTTCAGATTAGCTAGAACAAGCCGGCAACAGGGAAAGAGAGGCGACACTAAGACCAACCGCGGGCAGGCATCCAATAGAGGAAGAGCGATGCTTTATGACCCGCAGAAACATCAACATCAAGGTTTCTCTAAAGCCTAAGGATCTGGCTGAAATGGATGACGAGCTTCGTGGACATTTTTCCGGAGAATCCGACCTCTGGGCTATCCATTATTGTGTGTATAATGCAGAGAGAGCTTTGACCAATGCGAACCGTCAAACAAAACCAAGGGTTGATCATTAGAACGAAAGAAGAATGCATCAACTTGCCATAAAGATAGGCTGGGCAAGACAGTACGCGTCCCGCATTCATTGTGTGATTGACTACATCACATCTGGCAGGAATTTTACCGCCAAGGTTTGGAAGTTCGCGCGCGAACTCCGGACCCGTTATCACACACTTCACAAGTCAAAGCTGCTGACCATCAGGCACCATATTATTCAGAGAATACGGATACTATTTGATGCTGAGAGAAGTCTAGAGCGGAGGGAGAGGTGGGTCAGAGAAAATTAACAGTTTCTCTCTGACCCATCTCAACTCTTCCAAGACCCTCCAGTTACTGTTGAACAACCAGCCAAACCAGAGGAGGTCGAAGTATTTTGGATAGAAGTCTACGAAGTTCAGCATAGACTGGACGAAGACTCAGAACATATAAATAGCTTCAAGGAGTTATGTGTTGCCCTCATAACACCTGATAAAGAATGCCCACCCATCACTACCGAGGAGGTGAAAAAAGTATTAAGAGGGATGAAGAACTATTCCGCACCGGGACCAGATTGTATCCAAACTTTCTGGTGGAAGATGCTTTCTTCAACCCATCAGCATTTGGCCCGTATTTTCACCTCATATTTGAAGTCGGAAGAGCCGATTCCAGAGTGGTTGATGGAAGGGCGCACAATACTCCTGCCGAAAATAGGCAACTTAGCTCATCCGAAGAATTACAGGCCTATCACTTGTCTGAACACACTTTATAAGATATTCACAGCTACCCAAATGATAGGATTGTTCGGGCAATTGAACCTGTGTGACAAGAAATTTATGAACAACGAGGCTCAAAGAAAGGCGTAGCGGGATGTCGGGAGAACCTGCTCATCGATAGATGTGTCTGCAAAGATGCAGCATTTTACCAGCGTAACATATCGATGGCCTGGATTGATTATCGGAAAGCTTTCGATTCGACCTCCCATAGACTTATCATCTGTCTTTTGGAAATCTTAAAGGTTCATCCGCAAATAGTTAGGTGCATCGAGAGATTGATGCCGCTTTGGAAAACCAGATTTACAATCTCATCTGGAAAAGATCGTGTGACAACTAACAAGGCCCCCCTTCAGAGAGGTGTCTTTTAGGGCGACACCATGAGCCCACTCCTCTTTTGCCTTACATGATTGCCACTATCTCTAGCACTTTGCCATTTCAACGGGTACTTGTGCGCTAAACCTGCAGATCGAAAGTACAAGTTCACTCATGTATTTTACATGGACGATGTTAAGATCTATGCTAAAAACAAAGAGCAAATACATCTAGCTCTAGGGATCGTCGAACGATGCACTAAGGAAATTGGAATATAATTTGGGTTCTCTGGACAAAGAACAAGATCAGATTCCTTGATATCGGGACAAGAAAGGATCTGCACATGAACAAAAGCATGCATTTCAAGTCTTCAGTTCCGCGACTGTACATCTCACGCCGTCAAGGTGGTCGCGGAATATTGAGCCTTGAATGTCTTCACAACACAATTATTCTGGGTACAGCACATAGAGTTGCAAATAGAAGAGACCCTCTTCTTAAAATGGTCAGAAATCACGAAGAAGTGGGCAAAGGAGAGTTTCTGTACAAAGCAGCGGAGGAGGCTGCTGAAGTACTTGGACTTAACTTCAGTATTAGGGAAGAGCAAAATGCATCAAATCTTATCTATCTCGAGTACTCACTCCTGAAAGCCCGGATTAAGAAAGCACAAGAGAAAAACTTTCGTGAACAGCTCCTCGATAAGAGGATGCATGTTATCTTCCACAGAAATGTGAAGGATCAGTCAATGTCTTGTGAGCTAACGTTTGCTTTCCTTAAATCGCCCGGATTGAAGTTTGATACGGTGGGTTTCATTTTTGCATGCCAAGACAAAGTCATTTCCACCTTAACATACCGTCTCCACATTTTGAGCCAAGACATTTCTGATGATCTATTTGTCCAACTCAAACGGGAACGACCTACATTCAAAGGCACAATGCGGCAATAAGAGTGCTTTATTATCATCTATGTCACTCTTATGGCATTAACCTTAATATGGCTGCTCTAGATGCTCCTAGGGAAATCGAGTGAATTGTCGAGAATGGTAAGTGCCGCATATACTGTAACTTTATATTCTCGACAGTTGTTTCTGTTGCTCACTCGAGGCCTGACATGATTCTTCTTGACTTCGAGAAGCGAACCGCGTTCGTTATCAAATTTTCGGCACTTGCTGATAAAAAAAACTTTATAGCCAAGGATAATGAAAAGAAAAACAGGTATCGAGACTTTATAAGGGAGTTGCAACGATTGTACCCGGAATAGCGGTAGTCCTTGTGTCGCTCCGTGTTCTTAGGGTGCACGAGACCTTTGCTGGATCGTCGTATTGATTCAGTTACAGACTGTAACGACCTACCTCACGGTCGTGAGACGTGATTGTGGCTGAAATTTTAACGCGAATTCGCTGG
>NC_046664.1:141433569-141437648 GCF_010883055.1 Belonocnema kinseyi | reverse complement strand
AACTAAATATTCTGGCTAAACACATTTTCGCAGGCATCCAATGTGTCTATGGCTATAAAAATCGAACATCATGTTAGTAATAGTACATTTTTCGAACGACTTCAAATATATAATTGAAAAAATAACAATATTAACAAATGCGCGGGACAAATCGGCTGATCATTGTTCATAGAATCCACGAATAAGCTGACGTTTGGGAAATCTATCTAGATATTTTCCAAAGTCAAGAAATTTCATGTGATATGTTATTCATGTGATATGTAATACAAAATACTGCAGTTTTGAATTCCTAGTAAATGGCTCGAAAAATAGTACGTTATTTATTCCTCCTGAAAACTTAGCTAAACGAAGTTAGCCAAATTCTTAAAGGCAACGAAAAGATAGCATATGCTTCGTAGAACCAATTGATAACAACCTACATAAAATAACTGAATAATAGGTATAAAAACATTTTAAAAGATAGCCAATTAGTTTATTGCTTTAAAAAGTCAAACATCCGATTACTTATAGTACATTTTGCGAACGACCTTAGACATGTAATTTAAAAAAAGTGGTATTATCAAATGCGCGCGAAAAATCGGCTGATCGATGTTCATAGAACTAATTCGCATTTTATAACGATAGGTTCTACATAGAATAGGCTATCTTTTCGTGACCGTTAAGAATAAGGCTAGCCTTATTTTGTATAAAATTTGGTGAACACGTAGAAGTGTTAAAAGAAATAATCTTTCAATGGCTCGACCTCGATCCCAGCTAGATAAATAGTGGCAAAGTTCCTCAAATTGATGGCAGATGTCGTTGGATTATTCTGTGCATTATCCAATATTCACTATGTAACTATGTGTGTGCTGAAAAGAGTGTCATTTTTTCAAGTCGTGAAATGCCTAAAATACTAAAAAGCTCTTGTACAGTCAGAAGACATCGAGAAAAATCCACTATTATATACTTACGTGTGGATTTTGAAAGCGAGTAAATTAATTTTAAATTATAATAAGACATTACGCTAGCTTAATTCTAAGCTCTAAATAACGTTCTTGTGAATATATTATATTTATGCAGACAAAAACAATTATTTATTTAATTAAAAACGATTAAGCACGAAATGATTGTATGTGTATTGTGATTGATTGTGTAGATGATGATGCAGTCGACGAGGTAGAATCAGAACCGGAAGAGATACTTAATGAACCCGCATTGAAGTGCCTTTTGTAAATGAGAATAATATTGTAAATCCTAAATTTCTAAGAGCAAATGAAGATCCCATTGTCGAAGAGGTGGAGGATACCACAGATACTTCTGGTAGTGGTTCCATAAATAGTTGCATAAAAACATGTAGTTTTATAAGAAAATATCTAGCAGTCGATATTGAACTAGGGTGAAGCCTGGGCCAGGCGCGGCAATCGCGCCAGGCCCTGTCCAGATTTAGCGTCTCATTTTAGCTGGACCCAGGCTTGATCACCAGGCCCGGGCCTAGTTTTTCCAGACTTGGACCGGGTTAGGCCCACGACCAAATTTCCACAAGGGTAAGATCTTCATTCCGGATTGTACATCATGTATTAAGCTTGGAGAATATCGATACTGCTTCCCCATAAGTCAGCGTTTTCATTGGTTCTATGGACGGCGAGCAGGTGATTGGTTCCGAATATAAGATAATATAATGAAGTGTGAAGTTGAAGACTCGAAGTCGCTGGTGGTATTAGCAAGTTACTGGCAGGTATTAGCAATAAGTTGTCAGCAGGCTCTACGGAAGCGGTGTTGCGTATATAACTTATTCCCCGCCTAAAACTCAGGAGGATGGGGAATTTTCAATGGGTATTTTTCAAATATTATTACTGATCAAATTCATTACCCACCCAAACTGAAATTGTTCCGCCGACGCTGGTTTTTAGGTCTTTCAAAATCAGAAGACAGATTGCGCCTCTGCTCAAATATGATTAATACATTTTTTAGTAAGTATATGTAGAAACTTTAAGTAGTTAGCGAAATATGATATTAGTAATAGGATGTTAGGTTTTTGCAAAGTC
Source organism: Belonocnema kinseyi (assembly GCF_010883055.1). Lineage (NCBI taxonomy): Eukaryota > Metazoa > Arthropoda > Insecta > Hymenoptera > Cynipidae > Belonocnema > Belonocnema kinseyi. The sequence goes on along the minus strand of NC_046664.1, from coordinate 141,435,624 downwards.
ATTGATTCTGACAGTGCTGGCTTATATGTTTTATACATTATTTTTCGATTAGTATATGTATAGGTTCTTTTTTTATTATATTAGTAATAGCATGTACCTTTATGTCAATCACTCATCGTATATCAAGCGTAGTTTATCGGGGCCTAAGTATTTAAATTAAATTTTTCTGTAACTTTGGCTTATACATAATAAATTAGACTTTATAAATGTTTCTGTAATTACTTGAAAACTTTATGCAAAGTGTCAATTTTAATATGCAGAGATGTTTTGAAAATATAAAAAATCAATATTGTGTAAGTAAATATCTCAGACATATTTTCGGTTGTAAATTATCTTTCTTGAATGTTACATCACTTTTATATTTATTATGTAAAACATTTTTACATATTTTTCAAACTAAACATCTTCCTTCATACATAAGTGTGCTCATTGGGTCTTTTATTTATAAATATATCGACCGACCCAATAAGTACCTTTATGTCCATCACTCATCGTAGGTAAAGCGTAGTTTATCGGGTCCTAAGTATTAAAATTAAATTTTTGGTTAATTATTGTTTATACATAATAAATTAGAGTTTGTAAATGTTTCTGTAATTACACGAAAACTCTATGCAAAGGTTTAATTTTAATATGTCAAAATCTTTTGCAGATATAAAAAATAAATATTTGACACATTAATATCTCAAATATATTTTGCTTTGCAAATTAGCTTTCTTGAACGTTACATCAATTGTATTTTTTTATGTAAAACATTATTACATATTTTTTAGCTAAAAAGGTTTTTTTATATATAAGAGTGCTTATTGGGTCTTTTATATATTTATATATCAACCGACCCAATAAGTACCTTTGTATCCATCCACTTGTATCATTGTATCATTTTTAGATTAGAAAAAAATTCAATATATACATTAAGAAATTCAGTAGAATTCAAAGGATTTCCACAAATTTCCGAAGATTTCAAGATATTTAACAAACTTTAAAGAATTCAAGAACATTATTTATATTTTAAGATCTAAAAAGTCATTTAAATTCCACCGAAATTCCTAAAAAATTCTTCAAAATTAGTTAAAATCTCTAAAATCCATTAAAAATACCTTGAACTCTTTTAAATATTTTGAAATATTTTAAAACTCGTTTATAAATTTAAAAATTTTCCAAATCAAATAACTCCATTTAAATCCATTGAAATTTCTGAAAGTCTGTTTAAATACTTTAAAATATTTTTAAATTATATGTAAATCCTTGGGCTCTTTTGTTTTTTAAATCATTTAAAACGCTTTCTAAGATTTTAACTTCCTTTACTCACTTTTTAAACCATATTAAATCAACTGAAATGGCACAAAATCCCTTAAAATCACTAAAAATCTTTTGAACTCATAAAAAATATATTAAATTCTATAAAATCTCTTGAAAATTCTTTTGATTTTTCAATTCTTCTTAAATATTTTAAACTTCTTTAAATTACATGAAACATTTTGAAATTCATTTATAATATTTTTTCTCTTCTTATTAAACAGAATGTGTAATTCCCTTGATGCCGATCTCCGGGCCGACTTTGGCCCAAAGTTGGGCCGGTAGTCGGCGCCACTCGTTAACGAAAGATATCCTATAGTTGCCCCGATGGTTTGCCCATGTTTGGGCCATTGTTAGGCCAATAGCCAGCCTAACTTCTTCAGAACTTTCTAAATCTCTTCATGCCGGTCTCTGGGCTTTTATAGCTATACCTATTAGAGGTTTGACTGTACGATATCCCTGCTATATGAAAACTGGTCTAAGATATTCATTTTCGCTGACACAGAGATCTTTCTAAATACCTTCGTTCAATTTCAGCTAAATGTTTAGCTATAATAAGGAATAATATCCCTTCCACAGCTCAATTTTTTTCACTGTGTGGTTTATCGGCTCCTAAGTATACTGAAACACTGTTTAAGTTTTTTTTTCGGAAATGAAAACATCTCACTTAATTTTACTCTGGAAAAACTAGGGTTCTCACCACGAAAGGAGTTCCTCCATATGCTGATGCCATTGGTTGACATACACACGCAACATATA
>NC_046664.1:141420288-141433469 GCF_010883055.1 Belonocnema kinseyi | reverse complement strand
CACCCGCTTCCAGCGAAATCGTGGTAAAATTTCAGCCACAACCACGTCTCACGACCGTGAGATAGGTGGTTACAGTCTGTGAAGGAATCAATATGACGATCCAGCAAAAGCCTCGTGCAACCTAAGAACACGGAGCGACCCAAGGACAACCACCTTCTGCATTTTTCCCGCATGTGTTCTAGCATATTGTTGAAACGCAGGGATGCTTTTTAGGCCATTAGCAAGTGAAAGCTTGGCACCTCCAAGAGCGCCCATGATACGGACGATCAATTTAACAGAATATTCCGGGTACAATCGTTGCAACTTTCTCATAAGGTCTCGATACCTTTCTTTCTTTTTATTATCCTTGGCTATGATGTTTTTGTCAGCTAGTGCCGAAAATTTGATAACGAACACGGTTCGCTTCTCGAAGTCAAGAAGAATCATGTTAGGCCTCGAGTGAGCAAGAGAAACAATTGTCGAGAATATAAAGTTACAGTATATGCGGCACTTCCCATTCTCGACGATTCACTCGATTTCCCTAGGAGCATTTAGAGGAGCCATATTAAGGTTAATGCCGCATTGTGCCTTTGAATGTAGGTCGTTCCCGTTTGAGTTGGAAAACTAGATAGTATGTGAGCTAAATGCTCGGGGCGTGCATGGCACGCCCTGCAGCTATCAGAAATGTCTTGGCTCAAAATGTGGCGACTGTATGTTAAGGTGGAAATGACTTTGTCTTGGCATGCAAAAATGAAACCCACCGTACCAAACTTCAATCCGGGCGATTTAAGGAAAGGAAACGTTAGCTCACAAGACATTTACTGATCCCTCACATTTCTGTGGCAGATACCGTGCATCCTCTCATCAAGGAGCTGTTCACGAAAGTTTTTCTCTTGTGCTTTCTTAATCCGGGCTTTCAGGAGTGAGTACTCGAGATAGATAAGATTTGATGCATTTTGCTCACCTCTAATACTGAAGTCAAGTCCGAGTGCTTCAGCAGCTTCCTCCGCTGTTTTGTACAGAAACGCTCCTTTGCCCACTTCTTCGTGATTCCTGACCATTTTAAGAAGAGGCTCTCTTCCATATGCAACTCTATGTGCTGTACCCAGAATAATCCTGTTGTGAAGACGTTCAAGACTAAATATTCCGCGACCCCCTTGACGGCGTGAGATGTACATTCGCGGAACGGAAGACTTAAGATGCATGCTTTTGTTCAGGTGCATATCCTTTCTTGTCCCGATATCAAGGAATCTGATCTCGTTCTTCGTCCATGGAACTACTCCAAATGAATAAAGTAGTACCGGGACCGGGAGCACGCCCAGGTATGTATAAGTCTCTCCAGAGCAAAGGTGTCGTATGGCGCTTCTATCAACGAGCTCAGGATCTTCAGGGATGCCATTAAGTTTTCCTCGCTTCAAATAAACCTTGGCGCGTTTGTCTAATCCAAATTCCATGCTAATTTGCTTAGTATATCGTTCGACAATCCCCAGTGCTAGATGCAGTTGCTCTCTGTTTCTAGCATAAATCTTAAGATCGTCCATGTAAAATACATGAGTGACCTTGTACTTTCGATCTGCAGGTTTGGCGCACAAGTTCATCTTAAAGGATGAACCTTTAAGATATCCAAAAGACAAATGATAAGTCTATGGGATGTCGAATCGAAAGCTTTCCGATAATCAATCCAGGCCATGGATAGGTCACGCTGGTAGAATGCTGCATCTTTGCGGACACATATATCGATGAGCAGGTTCTACCGACATCCGGCTAGGCCTTTCTTTGAGCCTCGTAGTTCATACATTTCTCGCCACACAGGTTCAATTGTCCGAACAATCCTATCATTGAGGATAGCTGTGAATATCTCATAAAGCGTGTTCAGACAGGCTGTTGGCCTGTAATTCTTCCGGTCAGCTAAGTTGCCTATTTTCGGCAGAAGTATTGTGCGCCCTTTCACCAACCACTCTGGAATCGGCCCTTCCGTCTTTAAATATGAGGTGAAAATACGGGCCAAATGCTGATGGGTTGAAGAGAAGTTCTTCCACCAGAAGATTTTGATACAATCTGGTCCCGGTGCGGAATAGTTCTTCATCCCTCTTAATACTTTTTTCACCTCCTCGGCAGTGATGTTCGATTCCCCGCCGGCGAGCCATTCGGTTCGGTGTTGATTCCTCTAGAATCAAACCGAAGGGCCTATGCTAAAGCCACCGAACGCGTCCTTGGGTTGCGGATAGAAGGTCCCTGTACCATGGGTTTCTGCTGAATATGGTTACAAAAATAAATAAGCAGCCGCGGATAATTGTCCAGGGGTGGTCCCGAAGGAATTAACCCCCAAGCGGAGGTGTGAAAACCGTGCTGATCATAAGGCCAAAAGACAAATGCATCAACTTGCCATAAAGATAGGCTGGACCCGTTATCGAACACACACTCAAACCAGAGGAGGTCGAAGAATGCCCACCCATCACTAAAGAGGAGGTGGAAAAAGTATTAAGAGGGATGAAGAACTATTCCGCACCGGGACCAGATTGTATCAAAACCTTCTAGTGGAAAAAGTTTTCTTCAACCCATCAGCATTTGGTCCGTATTTTTACCTCATATTTGAAGTTGGAATAGCCGATCCCAGAGTGGTTGGTGGAAGGGCGCACAATACTTCTGCCGAAAATAGGCAACATAGCTGACCCGAAGAATTACAGGCCAATAACTTGTCTGAACACGCTTTATAAGATATTCACAGCTATCCTAAATGATAGGATTGTTCAGGCAATTAAACCTGTGTGGCAAGAAATGTATGAACAACGAGGCTCAAAGAAAGGCGTAGCCGGATGTCGGGAGAACCTGGTCATCGATAGATGTGTCTGCAAAGATGCAGCATTCTACCAACGTGACCTATCGATGGCCTGGATTGATTATCGAAAAGCTTTCGATTCGACCTCCCATAGACCTGTCATCTGTCTTTTGGAAATCTTAAAGGTTCATCCGCAAATAGTTAGGTGCATAGAGAGATTGATGCCGCTTTGGAAAACCAGATTCACTATCTCATCTGGAAAAAATCGTGTGACAACTAACAAGGTCACCTTTCGGAGAGGTGGCTTTCAGGGCGACACTATGAGCCCACTCCTCTTTTGCCTTACATTATTGTCACTATCTGTAGCACTTCGCCATTCCGACGGGTCTTTGTGCGGCAAACCTGCAGATCGAAAGAACAAGGTCACTCATGTATTTTACATGGACGATCTTAAGATCTATGCTAAAAACAGAGAGCAACTGCATCTAGCTCTGGGGATTGTCGAACGATATACTAAGGAAATTGGAATGGAATTTGGGTTAGACAAATGCGCCAAGGTTTATTTGAAGCGAGGAAAACTTAATGGAATCCCTGAAGATCCTGAGCTCGTGGATAGAAGCGCCATATGACACCTTTGCGCTGGAGAGACTTATGCATACCTGGGCGTGCCACAGAGCCGCATTCAGGATGTGGCATCTATAAAGGATACTATCCGAAGCAGATACAAACGTCTCATTCGACAGATTTGGTCTTCCGAACTGTCGGCGAGGAACAAAGTATTTGCAATGAACATGCTTGTTGTCCTGGTACCACTCTATTCATTTGGAATAGTTCCATGGACAAAGAACGAGCTCAGATCTCTTGATATCGGGACAAGAAAGGTTATGCACATGAAAAAAAGCATGCATCTTAAGTCTTCCCGTCCGCGACTGTACATCTCACGCCGTCAAGGGGGTCGCGGAATATTGAGTCTTAAATGTCTTCACAACAGGATTATTCTGGGTACAGTACATAGAGTTGCAAATGGAAGAGACCCTCTTCTTAAAATGGTCAGGAATCACGAAGAATTGGGCAAAGGAGCGTTTCTGTACAAAGGAGCGGAGGAGGCTGCTGAAGCACTCGGACTTGACTTCAGTATTAGGGGTGAGCAAAATGCATCAAATCTTATCTTTCTCGAGTGCTCACTCCTGAAAGCCCGGATTAAGAAAGCACAAGAGAAAACCTTTCCTGAACAGCTCCTCGATGAGAGTATGCACGGTATCTTCCACAGAAATGTGAAGGTTCAGTCAATGTTTTGTGAGCTAACGTTTGCTTTCCTTAAATCGCCCGAATTGAAGTCTGGTACGGAGGGTTTCATTTTTGCATGCCAAGACGGTGTCATTTCCACCTGAACATACCGTCGCCACATTTTGAGCCAAGACATTCCCGATGATAGCTGCAGGGCGTGCCATGCACACCCCGAGCATTTAGCTCACATATTATCTAGTTGTCCAACTCACGCGGGAACGACCTACATTCAAAGGCACAATGCGGCACTAAGAGTGCTTTATCACCATGTCTGTCACTCCTACGGCATTAACTTCAATATCGCTCCTCTAAATGCTCGTAGGGAAATTGAGTCAATTGTCGAGAATGAGAAGTGTTGCATATACTGGAACTTTATATTCACGACAATTGTTTTTGTTGCTCACTCGAGGCCTGACATGGTTCTTCTTGACTTCGAGAACCGAACGATGTTTGTTATCGAATTTTCGGCATCAGCTGACAAAAACATCATAACCAAGGAAAATGAAAAGAAAGAGAGGTATCGAGACCTTATAAGGCCCTTATAAGAGCCTAAAAAGTATCTCTGCGTGTCAACAATATGCTAGAACACTTGCGGGAAAAATGCAGAAGGCGGTTTTCCTTGGGTCGCTGCGTGTTCTTGGGGTGCACGAGGCTTTTGCTGGATCGTCGTATTGATTCCTTTACAGACTGTAACCACCTATCTCACGGTCGTGAGACGTGATTGTGGCTAAAATTTTACCGAGATTTCGCTGGAAGCGGGTGCAATTTTCCAGATTAGCACCCGCTCCCGGCGAAACCCTGCGGTGCACTTGATACATACATCGTGCACTTGATTGCTACACGAATTGCCTAACAACAAGGAGGAAGCCATTGTACATGGGCATTTTCATATTTCGTGCCTTTATAGTTGCATTCGGATCGTCCATTCGGTCAAGTCTGTGCATCTTCGGATCTTGTTTATCGTAGTTTCCATGGTTGCGTTCGAAACTTCAAATGGATACAAGTGACAAAAAATATATGTTGAAATGTTGCAATTTAGCTATAAATGAAATAATTAAAATTACTACATACCTTCGGCACTGCTTCCTGAAAATTCTTATAATTTACCCATAATCGAACCCAATCAATCAATTAAATTAACCGTAGCCATTTTTGTTGAGCGCTAGGCCTGCTAGAGACCACTTTAATATTTCAAATCCATATTTCAAAATTAATTCCAAAATCAAACCATTAAATTTTAAACATAAACCGACTTAAAATTGCAGGGCACAGTGTACCGACGTTTCGCACGGTCAGCGCAGACTCGATAGCTTGGCGCGTTTCGCAAATAAATAAGGTTCGCTAAACAAATCAAATAAATTTAAAACATCTCAGTTTAACATGGCTTATATTTCACAGTATTTTATCATCGTACAAAAGTAATCGAATAACAATTAAATACAAATCTTCATCACTTTACAGCTTTGTCTGCCAACGAAATCTTTACAAATTTATTTAAGAGAGGAGACAAGAAATCAGATAAATTCGATTAATAGGATCAGCTAACTAATCTTGAATGCTGATTAGGTCTTAAATCCTAAGCTATCTCCGAGAAGTTAGGCTTCTCTACCCCGAACTCGATGCTAGGTAATTTTCAATAATATTAGGAAATCTAAATCTCAACACTGGCGCGAGTTGAACTTTCAATCAATTTGTTCTCGACATTATTTTTCATAATGAACAAAAAAAAGAAAATCGATACTTAACATGGTAATAGCTTGACATAATCCATAGCCTCAGTCCTAGATATACAATAATGGGTACAACTTAGCCTCAAAATTAGATTTAATCACAATTTCAACAATAGTGACTTAACTCAATAATGGCCATAGCTTAGTCCGAATCAAGCTAGTAATAACCTCCAAAAAAAGTCAAGAAATGGCTACAGCCTAGTCTGAATTAATCTAGTAGTAACTCCAAAAACCAGACACGGTTATAGCCTGATTGAAACAATAAGTATTATCCTTAATCACCCCAAAACCCATTATTGTGCCTCCTATGACTGAGTAATAAATGTCAAATATTACTTACATAAATCCTCTACCTCGGATATTACACAAAAAAAACGACAAATAGAATCGAGGAGGTCATGTTCAACTCGCCCATGGTCACTAACGATAATAATAATAAGAATAAAAGCTCCATTAACATTTCAAAATTGATTTAAAATTACATAATGGACCCTTTTTTTAATTTAAGAGTTATCAAATCAAATTATTAGATCTCGGGAAAACCACACAATTCTGTAATATGCCCAAATTCGAGAAATGGTTGAATTAAATCAAGACATATCAAAAGGAATCACATAATTCAATAATCACATAATAATAATCACATGATTCAATAATTCGTTTAAATCAAATTAAATCATTCCGAAAATCACACAATTTACGACGCTTATATCTTCTCAACGTTTCAACATACGTAAAGGGGGGGGGGGAAGAGAAAAAGCTTGCGACTGAGTTATACTAGCGAGTGACTCATCAAACCATGCTTCAATTTTACCGAACTGGAATTCATATTTGAAGGTTACAAAGAAATTACAGAAAATCTCGACTGGGGCACAGTTCCATTGATTTTCACAAATTTTCTGTTAACACAAAAAAATGGGTCAGTCCATAATAAAGTATGTCTCCGGGTAACACTTAACAAGGGTGCGAATAATTGACCATGCTTGACTAGCTGACAGGAGGGGTTCAATTTCAAGATTCGTACATGATCGGGTAATTCTTGACTGGGGACTCAGTTCATATATTACACACACACAAAAAACACCGAGGGTAAAATAAATCATGTCAAATAAGAAAAAAATAACCGTGATCACTGGGGTCAAATTCCGAGATTCAATCTTGTTAATACTTTACTCGACCGGAGCTCAGTTTACTAATTAATCAGGGGAAAACATTTCGCAAAAGAGAGGAACATTTATCACTTAACATGGTATAATGCACTACACTGAGATTAATACAAAATAAAAGAAAAGCCCAGTTAGGGAACTTCCGTCCCGAATACGTGTGACGCCATTGTTAAAATTTAAAGAAAAGTTTATTAATCAGTCATTATGGCCACGTGTCGAGCGGAGATTACCTTTAATTTCGAATTGAAGAGTGAGGTCTTAAGTCTTAGATCCAGCGTACAACACATAAAAATGCAGGAGAATAGTCAGTTGGTCCTCGCTTCCTTCTTTCTTAAGGGAAAAGTAGCGTATCCCTCTCCAAAACTAGCTTGAATACACACTATTTAATCAAACTATAATTAAACGTTGTCGATACGGCTGTGGTCGGCAGAGAAGAGCGAGCTTGGCGACGGCAGTCTGGAACTCTGCTTTCGCGTTTCTTCTCCTCCTTCGTTCCGGCGTTCGGATTGGTGGAGAGGCTGCTACGGAGACGGGGGGCTGGGTCTACCGTGCTGGGCCGTATAGTCATAAGGAGCTCAGTACCCTCGTATTTTCGAACTCCGTCTTTTCTTCTTTCCATCGATGTCAGGATTGCTCTAGGATATTTGTCTATACTCTCAAAAAGGTTCTACTTCAGGTAGATGAGTCGTTCCGGATCCTCAATAACAAGCAACGTTATTTCCGACCTGGCCGGCATCCTAACATGATTTCCATTAACGTCCTTGTTTAGCTAACTTCCTGGTAGGCGAGTGATAAAAATCTCTAAAATTTCGAAAAAAAATCTCTCACTTTTAAATAAAATTAATTAATTATTCTCTGTCAGTTGCAAGAATTTTGCAACTTCACAACTCCCATCTCCCCGGAAAGGACCGAACAGGTCTTTAACCGAAGGTGGGTCAGATAAACAAATCAAACATTAATCTCTAAAATATTACTTGTGTTTGTACTCCAAAATCATGACACAAAAGATAATTGAAACTCGAAAGGTTAAAAAAGACTGAAAAATAGAATGAACAAGAAAAAGAAATTGAAAGACTGCTAGTTATGATAAAACCAGGTGTACGATACAAAATAGCACTCAGGGGTACAGACCCACAATTATTGGACTCAAAACTGATTCCACTGGATCAATCAGAATAAGGCTCCTCCTCACAAGCAAAAGGTACTACTGGCAAATCTTTATTTGCGCGGAACTCGATGATTGGACCTTATGATATTGGTAATCATATTTTATCCAATATTTCAAAACAAAACTCAATACGATCAAAGACATAAGGAACAATTATCTACAATATTGCTACAAATGATTACGAAATAGAACTCAGTTTATTTAAAATTAACTATACCAAATACAAAAAAAGGATCAAGTTTTGCGGTCAATCAAAATCGAAACATGATAATTGGAAGTATTAAAAGAAAATATTTTTGAATAATTAAGTTACGTTATAATTATAGCAGTTAATTATTTATATAAAAAAATATAAGGAAAATAAATTAAGTATTTTCAAGAGGGGAACAATTTATAACGGAAAGAAAGATAATTCATTACATACTTAACGAGGGGGGGGGGGGGGGGGAAGAAACTTGGCAGAATTGTTTAACAATACTTGACAAGGAAAAATTGTTCTAAACTGATAGGGGTCTTAATATGACAGGGATCAAGACTGAGATCCTAGTCTTCTTCATCTTCTTCGTCCTGACTCTCGATGACCATATATCCTACTAACATGCCGGGGAAGAATGTTTGTTCTGCCTTCTAATCGTATATGGCCCTTTCTGTTGATATTCCTCACTGCAGTTGGGGCAGGTGGCGACCGTATATCCGGGTATCCCACACCGGAAGCAAAACTCTCTGAGGGTCTTATGCTCGAATTGTAGGTAGTCGTGGGCTGGGCTGTCCCAATTCCAGCAACCTTCTCGAAAACGCCTGATGACTTTCGGCCTATAGAGCGGTTGACCGATCTTCAAGTCCAAAAGGGAAGGTGAACCACGGCTTGTAGATGGTTGTGCCTCTCTCGGATTGGGTGAGATGGTGATGTCTTGACGGGCATATGGTGGAAGGGTTACGGGACTGGTTCCTTAACGGGGAGCTGGACGGGTTACTAGGCGTGATTTTTGAGAGGGAACTGGATGGGCTTCCTTAAGGGATTCATGGGGGATTTATCGAAAAGTTACTCGACGGGACTTCTTAGGAAATTCTTGATTGGTTACATTATGGGATTCAAGCGGGGATTCTTGATGGGAAGCTGAGTGGGGAACTTGACGGGATTATCGACCAGAGTTCAACCTAAGGGTCAGAACCAGGTTCAGGGTCTAGAGATATAAATGGTTTAAAGTCTTGAATGTGGATTTTTCCAATTAAATTGTCAGCTCGATCGCTAATTTCGTATACAAGGGGCGACAGAACCTTAGTTACCCTATATGGCCCTAGAAATTTCGGACTCAACTTAGCTGCTTCTTGCTTAACCTTACTCGATAGCTTTCTGCAACGCGATAACACTAGGTCACCACGAGAAAATTTTAATTGATGGCGGCGTAAGTTATAATACCGTGATTGTTTTTGAAAAGCATCACCAAGATTCTTGATTATCCAGTCCCGCATAATTGGTAATTTTTGCATTCTTTCGGACCATAATTCAGGGAATCGACCAAGATTTTAAAAAGGTTGGGGTGGTCTTGAGAGGGGGGTGGTACGCAGTATTATAGGCAAACCAAAACTCTGAAATATGACTATCCCACGTCTTATGATCTCCGTCAATATAAAAAATTATCATTGTTTTTAATAATCGATTCACGCGTTCTGCCGAGTTTACTTGGGGATGATATGGGGGTGTTGTAGCATGTAGAATATTAAATTCCTGTGAAAGGAAACGTAGAGTGCTATTCACGAATTCTGTTTCGTTGTCGGTCAAGAGAACTTAAGGTACTCCCCACCTATCTATTATGAGCTCTTTAAAGGAATCTCTAATCTTATGACCAGTGTCTACACGCAAGGGAACACACTCAATCCACTTGGTGAACAAATCTTGGATCACCAGCACGTATTGAAATCTGGCTTTTCTATTAGGAAACGGTCCCATAATATCCACGGCTACCATAATCCAAGGTTGTTCTAATACACGCTGACCCATAAATCCAGGTGCAGATTTCTGATCAACTTTGCAGGCTTGACAGGTTTCACATTTCCTAACGAAACAGGCTACATTTCGATAACATCCCGGCCAAAAATATTCGGCTGCGACTCACAAATAAGTTTTCTGAGTACCCAAATGTCCAGATTGTGGATCATTATGATTGTGTGATCATTAGATCGCGAGCGAGATTCGAAATTACTGGATCCGGTCTATAATGATAAAGTTTGTTATCCTTAATTTTCCAAGTCGGAAATTTTTCGGGATAACTGAACACAGATAAAAATCATCTAAAATACCAGGAAGGGGTAGATTCTCTGACAAGGTTTATTTTCTCCAAAGGGTCCTCGTATATTCTTGACAAAGCATCAAGTACGTGATGGGAACTACCTTTACGAAGGATAATAGTATAATCATACTGTAAGAGAGATAAAGCCTACCTGGCTAGCCTACCCGTGGGGTTCCTAAGGTTATGAAACCATTTTAGACTACTGTGGTCGGTTATCACCATAAAATGATAAACTTATAGATATGCTCGAAATTTCTGAATGGCCCAGATTACGGCGAGAAATTCTTTTTCGGCGATGGAATAATTTCTTTCGGCACCTGACAAGGACCTACTAGCGAAAGAAACTACATTCTCGACACAGTCGATGGTCTGCGTTTGGACAGCACCAAGACCAAGACTTCTTCGAAGTCCATAACTTGATCGCCTGACCACATCCAGCGTCGTTTCTTTTTCAGAAGCCAATTTAGCGGAGTACCTACTGTCGCGAAATTAGGGATAAATTTTCTATACAATAAGGACTTACCAAGAAACCTTCTCAGCTCCTTAATATTTCTAGGGACAGGATACTCAAGAATAGGGGCCAATTTTTCTGGATCAACTTGAAGGCCATACTCATTCACTAAAAAACCAAGGTATCGTACCTGGGAACAACAAAACTCACATTTCGCAAGATTAATTTTTAGACCTGCGTTCTTTACTTTCTTAAGGATCTTAGAAACCCATTCTAAGTGTTCCTCGAATGTTTCAGTAACAATTATTACATCGTCTAAGTATACGAAAACATGAGGTTCCATTTCTGGACCGATAATTTGATCTAATAACATCTGGAAAGTGGCAAACGCGTTGGTAAGCCCAAAGGGCATTCTTTTACATTGAAATAAACCATGACCAGTTACTGTGAAGGCTGTCTTCTCTCGACGTGAAATTCTAAAGGGATTTGGAGGAAGCCTTTATGGAGATCTAGTGTGGAGATGTATTTTGCTCGACGAAACTTATCTAAGGTACTATTCAATTAGGGTAATGGATAAGCGTCTTTTTTCGTCACCTCATTGAGTTTTTGGAATTCTAGACAGAATCTATAACTTTTATCGGGTTTCTTTACCATTACAACTGAGGATGACCAACCGCTTTTGGAGGGTTCTATTATACCATCGGCTAACATGGCATCCACTTCACGTATGGTATGTTCCATAACTTTAGGTGAAACTGAGTAGTGGCGTTGTTTGATGGGGCTATGATCACCTACGTGAATCACATGTTCTGTCAGCGTGGTCAAACCTGGATCTCCGGTATCTTCTGGTAACTCTTCCCCATGAAATTCTTTGAGAATTTCTGCTTGACTACAAGTGAGCTCATGTAAACCACAACCTTTATCTCTTGACCAGTCTACTACTTCAAAATTATGTAAACTCAGTGGATCTTCTTTATACCACCAAGTTCTATCCTCGAAGTCTACCTGAATACGGACTAACGTTAGAAAGTCTAGACCTATAGTGAAGGCAACTGGAAGGGAAGGTAATATGCGTATCCGAATATTCCAAGCTTTGTTATCTAACTCTAATGGGGTACTGACTTCTTGTGACACTAACTCGACTTGGCAATCGCTCTAGCTGAGCGAAACTATGTATTTGATAAAGTGGAATTATCAATTGTAGACGTAGCAAAAGGTTGCGATGTGCAAAACTAATCTCTTCGGACTCGGTGAAGGGAGGATCTAGCCTATCATACATTGCCATCATACAGGTGAGATAATCTGCTACCGATTCTCGTTCACTTTGAGACCTTCGATGGACTTCTTGTCGCAGCTCGAATTGAAAATCGAAATCAGCAAACCTTGAGCGGAAAGCGGACGCAAATTGGTCAAAAGTGTGTCAATTCGATTGCATGCTCCTATATCAATTTAACGCGATACCTGACAGAAAGAAAGGAAGCAATCGCAATAACACCGCATCATTACCTGGACAAATCGATCTACACTCTATGAGTTAAGTAAGGTCATTTTTGGCCTCTTCTTCCCGCGCACCTGAGAATTTCAAATTCCATTTTCGCATGATATCATACGTCGCTGCAGGACTAGGAGGAATAAGATCGCGTCTAGAATAAGCAAGATAATTACGGGGGTGTTTCTTAAAATTTGGATTATCATGGGGATAGTCTAGAGTATGATCGAACGTCACATTAGGGCGGTTTGATTGAAGAGTAGTACTATGGAGTAGAGACCTATGTCCATGTGTTGGAAACTCGAAGTCGGAATTTCTGAATAGGGAATTTGACCCTCTATAGCTTAAAAAGGGGTGTCGATTCCGTGTTGTAAATTATCGCCAAAAAATCCACTACCATCTCTATGTCGACCTAAATCTCCACTTCTTAGTGGTTGATTGTCAAAACCATCATCAAGTCTAGAATTTTGACTACTCTCAGAAATTCTTTGTGAACCGAAACCGGACTTTACCCTGTCAGAGTGACGGTTTCCATGATTCCGCATGTGGCTATCTCGATACTGACGATTACAAGCGGAAGGGTGGTAATCCTCATACTCATTCTGGGCGGTCTCTAGACAATATGGCCTACGCAAACGTCTCGACGAGGGTTCGGGTTCATAGCGTTCTCTGAACTCCCTCCTATCATAACTTCGGTTATTTCCGACAACATTCTTCATCGGAATATTCAATATTATGACTCCTACTATACCGTCTTGTATTCAAATAATCTTGATCTCGACTAATTGGGGGATGGGAATCGTTATTTACCATTCGCGGACCCGACTATAAATTATCTTGA
>NC_046664.1:141416191-141420188 GCF_010883055.1 Belonocnema kinseyi | reverse complement strand
ATTATCATCTTATCATCTCGAGGGTCGAAGTAAGGAACTCGATCTACCGGACTATCATAAAGATTAATCGTCCCTAAATTCCTACTTGGTTCTTTACCCGGTTTATTCGCGGATTTATCTTTCTGCGATTCTAGAGGATTCGCTTTCTCATCCAGTACCGTGGACTCGACTAGTCTAATATTACTTTGGATCTTAAGATATTCAAGTCCTCCCGGTGTTTCCTCTGAATTTTTGGCATTTTCGATGCCTGATTAGCAAGTTGCTTGTGATTCGTCTAAGGTTAAGACACTTGACTGGTCTAACTCTAACGTGGGATTGATGTATTCAATTTCTCCTCTACACGCGCGCTCAAATCTAACGAGTCTCTCGCGTAAAACCGGAACAATCCGGGTCAATTGGCAAATCTCTATTTATGAGTTCCGAAAGTAACTCCTCTTGATTCAGTGGATAGATCCACGAATCAGATGTGTTATCGTGGTCGCTCATTGTGCCTAAGCCTTATCAAGGTCGACAAACAAACGCGTTATCTATACCTTATTATCGCGTACAGTAACAATGTGGAAGTAACAGTTAATCAATTAATATCCAATATATAAGAAACCAACTTGAAAGCAAAGCCTAAGAATGTCGATATATAATAATACACTTTAAATTTTTGGAATTCTTCTTACAAGAATTTAAACGCCATTGAAATGTTGCAATTTAACTATATTTAAAATAATTAAAATTACTACATACCTTCGGCACCCCTTCGTGAAAATTCTTATAATTTATCCATAATCTAACCCAATAAACCAATTAAATTAACCGTAGCCGTTTTTGTTAAGCGCCAGACCTGCTAGAGACCACTT
The DNA here is from genome assembly GCF_010883055.1 of Belonocnema kinseyi. NCBI lineage: Eukaryota > Metazoa > Arthropoda > Insecta > Hymenoptera > Cynipidae > Belonocnema > Belonocnema kinseyi. The sequence continues at coordinate 141,419,337 of NC_046664.1, read as the reverse complement.
TAATATTTCAAATCCATATTTCAAAATCAATTCCAAAATCAAACCATTAAATTTTAAATATAAACCTACTTAAAATTTAAGGGCACAGTGTACCGGCGTTTCGCACGGTCAGCTCAGACAAGGTAGCTGGGCGCGTTTCGTAAATAAATGAGGTTCGCTAAGCAAATCAAATAAATTTAAACCATCTCAGTTTAACATGGCCTATAATTCGCAGTATTTGATCATCGTACAAAAGTAATGGAATAACAATTAAATACAAATCTTCATCACTTTACATCTTTGTCTGCCAACAAAATCTTTACAAATTTATTTAGGAGCGGAGACAAGAAATCAGATAAATTCGATTAATAGGATCAGCTAACTAATCTTGAATGCTGATTAGATCTTAAATCCTAAGCTAACTCCGAGAAGTTAGGCTTCTCTACCCGGAACTCCATGCTAGGCAATTTTCAATAATATTAGGGAATCTAAATCTCAACACTAGCACGAGTTGAACTTTCAATCAATTTGTTCTCGACATTGTCTTTCATAATGAACAAAAAAAAATCACCGACGGTATAATAAATCATTTCAAATAAGAAAAAAATAACCGTGATCACTGGGGTCAAATTCCGAGATTCACTCCTGTTAATACTTTACTCGACCAGAGCTCAATTCACAAATTATTCAGGGGAAAACATTTCGCAAAAGAGAGGAAGATTTATCACTTAACATCAGTTGGTCCTCGCTTCCTTCTTTCTTAAGGGAAAAGTAGCGTATCCCGCTCCAAAACTAGCTTGAATGCACACTATTTAATCAAACTATAATTAAACGTTGTCGATACGGCTGTGGTCGGCAGAGAAGAGCGAGCTTGGCGACGGCAGTCTGGGACTCTGCTTTCGCGTTTCTTCTCCTCCTTCGTTTCGGCGTTCGAATTGGTGGAGAGGCTGCTACGGAGACGGGGTGCTGGGGCTACCGTGCAAGGCCATACAGTCAAAAGGAGCTCAGTACCCTCGGATTTTCGAACTTCGTCTTTCCTTCCTTCCATCGATGTCAGGATTGCTCTAGGATATTCGTCTATACTCTCAAAAAGGTTCTTCTCCAGATAGATGAGTCGGTTCGGATCCTCATTAACAAGCAACGTGATTTCCGACCTGGCCGGCATTCTAACATGATTTCCATTAATTTTCGTGTTTAGCTAACTTCCTTGCAGGCGAGTACGGGCAGAAACACGGGAAGATTCAAATATTCGTTAGATCTCTCGGTGTAGCCAAAAGGAGTCTCTCGATGTCCAGCGATGTCTCACGATGTCTCACGAGTCTGCATCCGCATCGTTAAAATAAGAAAAACGAACAGAAGAATTCCTTGAAATTATATTTCTTAAAGATAGCCCTAGTCATGGAGTTTCCGTACCACAGCGGCGACTTTCGACCTTTTAAAATAAAATCTCTAAATTGCCAAAAAAAAAATCTCTCAATTTTAAATAAAATTAAGTAACTATTCTTTGTGAGTAGAAAAAATTTTGCAACGTCACAAGGTTATGTTATGTAGTAATTACAAATAATAAAAGTGTTTCATTAATAATGGAGTGAGACTTATGGACTGAGAAGTAAACGTGAATTCTCTTCTGTGACAATAACATTATGGAATGGCTGCTGAGTGACAAACACTATAAATTGATAATAATATTGCGCGCTTTTAGCGGACGAAAAGTGAATTGTGTTTAACGCTTATTTGCGGCATAAAAAAGGTATGTTGTGAATACACAGGATTTGTTTTGTATAAAGTGAATAAAATATTACATGCAAAAATTTTTGATTGACATTACCTAAAATTACTTAAAGCGATTTCAGTAAAAAGGTGAATACGAACATAACCTCGAAATAATGACAGACCGGCCCGTTATGTTTATTATACTTTCGATTGATTATTCTTTACCCAATAAATGTTTTGTGGTTTTATATGTTTATTATTGACAGTGTGGGCAGAAATAATTTAAACAATAATTACTTAATAATAATTTAACAATCATTACTTATTGATAACTTCAATGAGTAATACATTATTTCTGAAATTAATAACTAATTTCCATTGTTTTTTTTCACAGATTGATCAAAGATAAATTCACATCAGGAAATGTAGATGACCTTAGTGCATTCCAGCTGGTTCATTTCAATAAACATTATTGGAAAACCGTTATCTCTAAACCTTATCCCAAGAATGGGGATCGATCAGCCTAAAATTAATTCTGATCCATTCGAATGATATAGGTGTATCAAAAAGATATTTGAGGTAATTTAACTTGCCTGAATTTTAATCAATAAAATATTTAAGGATTTTTTTGTGTTTTAGAAAATGTTTTCTCTGAACCGCATTTCCTGAATGAATTTCCGAATGAATTTTAAAGGCTGATTAAATGCCAGTTTTGAAACCAGATCCAGAAATCGCGATTTCGAAAATAGAATAATTTCTAAAAAAAATAGAATAACAATTCTGGGCGAAATTATCTTGTCTAGATGAATTTTTTAAACATTCCTATCACCAACGAGTCTCTAATTTATTTTAATGGTTAATCTAACAAAATTGTAGGATGAGGTCCAGAGAAAACATTTTCTAAAATACGAAAAAATCCCTAAATATTTTATTAAGTAAAATTCAGGCAAGTTAAATGAACTCGAAATATCTTTTTGATGCACCTATATCATAAAATTAAATTAGAATAAATTTTAAAGACTGATCAAATACAAGTTTGGAAATCAGATCCAGAGATAGCGATTTCGAAAATAGAATAATTTTTAAAAAAATGGAATAACAATTCTGAACTAACCTATCTTGTCTAGATGAATTTTTTTAACAATCTTATAATCAACGAGTCTCTTATTTATTTTAATAGTTAATTAAATAAAATTTTAGGATAAGGTACAGAGAAAGCATTTTCTCAAATACAAAAAATTCCCTAAATATTATATTAATTAAAACTCAGGCAAGTTAAATTACCTCGAGATGTCTTTTTGATACACCTATATCATAAAAATGAATTAGAATGAATTTTAAAGGCTGATCAGTTGCCAGTTTGGAAATCAGATCCAGAGATAGCGATTTCGAAAATAGAATAATTTCTAAAAAAAATGGAATAACAATTCTGAACTAACCTATCTTGTCTAGAT
>NC_046664.1:141412819-141416091 GCF_010883055.1 Belonocnema kinseyi | reverse complement strand
TCAAATCCAGAGATAGCAATTTCGAAAGTAGCATAATTTATTAAAAAACGGAATGACAATTCTCGGCTAAATTATCTTATCCAGATAAATTTGTTAAACAATACTATCACCAACTATTCTCTAATTTTTTTAATGGTTAACGAAACAATATTTTAAGATGTGGTCCAGAGAAAACATTTTCTCAAATACGAAAAAATCCTTAAATATTTTATTGATTAAAATTCAGGCAAGTTAAATTACCTCGAGATATCATTTTGATACACCTATATCATAAAAATGAATCAGAATAAATTTTCAAGGCTGATCAAATGCCAGTTTGGAAATCAAATCCAGAGATAGTAATTTCGAAAGTTCCAATCTAATCACATAAAACACCGTTTTATGTTGCTTTCCCACCACTCTTTTACTAGAAGGTTAAGGGCATGTGACACTCAAATTAACCGACCAAGGCAGTCCCAAGATCGAAAATTTTTCCTATATGTAAAAATAAGAGTTAAAAAAAGGGGGGGGGGGGATTTTGGGGAGTGAATTAATTAACGTAAAAGGAAGGTGTATATCCTTGCGTGGAGTTAGGAAACAATTTTTTTTTTTATAAAAATAGTAATTGATGATAAATATGTTCTACTTTATCGGTAACACCTGCTGTGTCGGTAACTGTATTTTTTTAAATTCAGGCGAAAGGTGGCGCTAGAGTTCGGCTTTTGGATTGAGAAATTTTCTCATGCACAATTCCATTCAAAGTGAACATAACCTAAGATCTCAACTCCATTTAAGATAATTTGGCGGTATATTCAAATTTCTTGACATCAGAATACAAAATTTTAATGTTTTGCTACCTCGTCTATGCATTTTTTAAATTATAAATATATACATATAAGTAAATAACTAATATTCAACTGTGTGAATATTGTAAATAATTAAAGTATTGTTTTATTATTTAATATATGCAAGACATAATAGGAGGGCACACAGTACTCATGCGTTTAGCACGGAAAATTGTGGCAACCTTTTTATTGGATAATTGAGGAAATTAAAGGGTGAAAATTTTCACTCTTGTAATATTTTATGGTATGCCGAACCATTATTTATTTACAGCCGTATAAGCAATATATTTGCTAGACATTTACGCTTCCCTACAAGCCAAATTTTTCAAGTTATTCACGATAATCTTTTTTCATAAATAGGTCGAGAAATTCGAAATTTTTGGCAAACTGTTTTATTTTCTGGATTTCAAATTTCATGAATAATCAGGAATGTGGAATTTACGAAATGAAGGGTGTCACGTAGGGTGGTACCATCATGCACTGGTAAATTTCTTTCTTTAAATATTCATGCATTTCGCTTCCAAATTTGTTCGAATTTACAAAAAAATTCATGAATTTTTTCCAAAAACAATAATTTTTTTTGTACGTACATATTTTATTTAAATTAATATATTTAATATAATAATGATATGTGTGTAATGTCAAAAATTTGGCTAAAGGAACATTTTATAGATAGAAACGTTTATTGTTGTGTCATTTTGTGCTGTGTTATTCAGCTCTAGTTTTATAATAAAATCTTTTTCGGAAAAAATTACATCATGCAACAAACGAAGACCGAAAATGCAATTAACGAAATACCTGCTATTGACGCTAATGGGCATGCGGAAGACGCTAATGATGAAATGCCTCTCAAAGTTCAAGCGGCTGCGAAAAATGAAATTAAATCGAAGTCGGCGATATCTATTCTTTGTAATGTATGCCCTGCAGGGCGAATATTACAAAAAATATTTTTTACAGTGATGGATCAAAAATACCATTTTGGAGGTTAGCCCGCGTGCATCGCCCTCAGAGCCGTAGCTTGCGTTTCAAGCGCCCGAAGCGATTTGCAAATTTCGTATTACATACATTATAAGCATTACGTTAAAAATAAAATAAGTATTCAGTAACTACAAAATATCATATAATTTAATTTAATTATTTCTTATCTTTTTAATTACTGTTACTAATTTATGCATTTAAAATTGTGTACATTAATTAAAAAGAATATAACCATTTTTATTACTAGTATGTTTTAAAATATTTAACATCTATTAATCGACCAATTGTAATTCCAATAGTTTCGAAAACAAGATTAATTTTCTACAAAGAAAGACGCGTATTCAATCAAATTCAAAAATTTTCATCTGAAGAATATCACTTTTCAACGGAACATAGAAGAGTTAAATTTGTAGTTTAAAAAAATTAATTTGTAACAAATAACGAAAGCAAAATTTTCTACGTAGAAGGAAAGTTTTCAACAAACTAATTTTCGGAGAAAATATGAATCATCAACCGAAAAAAAACTAAATTTTTAACAAGGTTATTGCACTTTTAACCAATAAATGTGAAAAAAACGTCAAAATTCTTTGAAATCGCTTAAATTATTGAAATTAATTGAAAATTCCTGGGAACGTTTTAAAATATCCTCAAATATTTAAAATCTTTTGAAATCTCTTGAAATAATTTAAAGCTTTTGAAAATTTCTTGCAAATTTAAAAATACGCTAATATATTTTGCATCCTTTAAAATCTCGTACTAAATTATCGAAATCTATGGACAATCTCTTGGAATATATTAAAATATCCTGAGGTATATCAAATCCTTGAAAATCTTATATCAAATTACTGTAATCAGTTGAAAATTCCTTGGAAGCTTTTAAAATACCCTAAATTCTCTCAAATTTTTCAAATCTTTTAAAAGCTTTTTTAAATACTTACTTTTTTTAAATTTCTGATATACTTTGGAATTTTTGTAAATAACCCTTCTAAAATTGTCTAAATTTTTTTAATTCTTTCAAATTCCTTTAAATGATAAGAATAAGTTGAAAACTCCTTGACATCTTTTAAAACATCCTCAAATATTTAAATCCCTTAAAGATGTTTTGAAATCTCTTAAAATTTTTTTAATCTCTTGAGAATTCATTGGAATTTAACAAATATCCTGATATACTTCACAGCCTTTAAAATATCATATTGTATGTATTTAATCTCTTCCTTTTACGGGTTTGAGGGCCTCCGCTCCCTGTACATATATTTAAAATTCCATCCTTAGTGTAACTTAACTACTACTCTTTCGCATTACGTAGGATAAACAATAGTAACAGTAGTGCTATTAATTCCTAAAATGAGCGAGCTTCCAGGACTTCCATTTCCTCTTACCATAAAAAATGCATTTTCCACGATATTGAAAACAATTTTCGTTTTTACTGTCCCTTTTCAGGATCACCCGTTTGGCTCTGCCCTACTCCCT
>NC_046664.1:141410286-141412719 GCF_010883055.1 Belonocnema kinseyi | reverse complement strand
CTTGCGGATAGAGGGTCCCTGTACCAAGGGTTTCTGCTGAATATGGTTACAGAAATAAATAGGCAGTCGCGGCCAATTGTCCAGGGGTGGTCCCGAAGGAATTAACCCCCAAGCAAAGGTGTGAAAACCGTGCCGAAAGCTGAATGGCACCTGGGTGAGGTGTCTAGAACCGTGACTCTGGGATACCGGGCGACCTCTCAGAGTAAGCAGCCTTATCCTTGCATGCGGGGCTCTACAAGGATGGACGAACCCCTTTCCCTAGCTTCTCGTGGGAACAACAATGACAACACCAAACATAGTTGTAGTAAGTGCGGTTCAAAACAACAGAACGCGCAGGGCTCCCGACAATGGGTCGGCCAACAATGCCGACCAATCTAGAGCTGGGGGATCCAATGAAAATGGATTCAATGCGATGGATCGGGGGGATCTCGTGACCTTTGGGTGGACTGAGCAACTAAATCACGACTTGCTAGACTGCTACGATGCGAGTGTGGCCCGTGAACGGGTTTACATGGCACGGCTGCATGCTCTGTGGTGCGAGAAACACCCGGAGCTATCGCACTTTTCGCAGCAACGTCTGCGAAACCATGCTGAACTACTCCGTAAAAGGGGCTATGTAAGCGAAACGCCTACTCTACCACAGCTAGAACAAGCCGGCAACAAAGAAAGAGAGGCGACACTAAGACCAACCGCGGGCAAGCATCCAATAGATGAAAATCGATGCTTTACGACCCGGAGAAATATCAACACGAAGGTTTCTCTCAAGCCTAAAGATCTGGCTGAAATGGATGACAAGCTTCGTGGACATTTTTCCGGTGAATCCGACCTCTGGGCTATCAATTATTGTGTGTATAATGCAGCGAGAGCTTTAGCCGATGCAAACCGTAAAACAAAACCAACGGCTGATCATAAGACCAAAAGACGAATGCATCAACTTGCCATAAAGATAGGCTGGGCAAGACAGTACGCGTCCCGCATTCAATGTGTGATTGACTACATCACATCTGGCAGGAATTTTACCGCCAAGGTTCAAAAGTTCGCGCGCGAACTACGGACCCGTTATCACACACTTAACAAGTCAAAGCTGCTGACCATCAGGCAGCATATTGTTGAGAGAAGACGGATGCTATCTGACGCTAAGAGAAGTCTAGAGCGGAGGGAGAGATGGGTCAGCGAAAATCAACAGTTTCTCTCTGACTCATCTCGACTCTTCCAAGACCCTCCAGCTACTGTCGAACACCCACCCAAACCAGAGGAGGTCGAAGTATTTTGGAGAGAAGTCTACGAAGTTCAGCATAGACTGAACGAAGACTCAGAAAATATAAATAGCTTCAAGGAGTTATGTGTTGCCCTCATAACACCTAATAAAGAATGCCCACCCATCATTACCGAGGAGGTGAAAAATTATTAGGAGGGATGAAGAACTATTCCGCACCGGGACCAGATTGTATCAAAACCTTCTGGTGGAAGAAGTTTTCTTCAACCCATCAGCATTTGGCCCGTATTTTCACCTCATATTTGAAGTCGGAAGAGCCGATTTCAGAGTGGTTTGGAAGGGCGCACAATACTCCTGTCGAAAATAGGCAACTTAGCTGACCCGAAGAACTACAGGCCAATAACTTGTCAGAACACGCTTTATAAGATATTCACAGCTATCCTAAATGATAGGATTTTTCGGGCAATTGAACTTGTGTGGCAAGAAATGTATGAACAGCGAGGCTCAAAGAAAGGCGTAGCCGGATGTTGGGAGAACCTGCTCATCGATAGATGTGTCTGCAAAGATGCAGCATTCTATCAGCGTGACCTATCGATGGCCTGGATTGATTATCGGAAAGCTTTCGATTCTACATCCCATAGACTTACCATCTGTCTTTTGGAAATCTTAAAGGTTCATCCGCAAATAGTTGGATGCATAGAGAGATTGATGCCGCTTTGGAAAACCAGATTTACTATCTCATCTGGCAAAAATCGTGTGACAACGAACAAGGTCACGTTTCAGAGAGGTTACTTTCAGGGCGACACTATGAGTCCACTTCTCTTTTGCCTTACATTATTGCCACTATCTCTAGCACTGCGCCATTCCGACGGGAACTTGTGCGGCAAACCTGCAGATCGAAAGTACAAGGTCACTCATGTATTTTACATGGACGATCTTAAGATCCATGCTAAAAGCAGAGAGCAACTGCATCTAGCTCTGGGGATTGTCGAACGATATACTAAGGAAATTGGAATGGAATTTGGGTTAGACAAATGCGCCAAGGTTTATTTAAAGCGAGGAAAACTTAATGGCATCCCTGAAGATCGTGAGCTCGTTGATAGAAGCGCTATACAACACCTTTGCGCTGGAGAGACTTATACGTACCTGGGCGTGCCACAGAGCCGCATTCAGGATGTGACATCTATAAAGGATACTCTCCGAAGCAGATACAAACG
>NC_046664.1:141409377-141410186 GCF_010883055.1 Belonocnema kinseyi | reverse complement strand
TATTTCATTTACAACAGCATAATCAACACCTACCTTCGGTACTGTATCTTCCGAACAATAAAATTCAAGAACTAATTCTCTAAAGTTAGGTTTGGCGCCAGGCTTTCCACAGCCACTCAAAACATCAATAAATCCCAAATAACAATATTCCACAAAATAAGCTCAAAGGGAATAAAATTCTACAACATAACTCAATAACCGCAAAATTTGCAACAAATCCCAATATCACAACTTAATCCCCGTTAGATATAGTATACCGGAACAAAATATGCTAGCTCAGCTCTGAAAAAATTTAGTTCATGATAAATGGGGTGGTCGACGGTAAAAACAAAATGGAAGAAATCCCTAAATCCAAATAAAACAAGATCAGTTAAAATCTCAATAATACATATAGCACGTGGTTTATTAAACTTAAATTTACATTAGTATTCTTGGTGATGCATTCGCTTCTTTGTCTAGGTGTCAATCCTATTACACTTTATAATAGCGTAATCAAAACAATATTTAGCTCTTAAAACAAAATAATAACTATACATATAATAATCTACATAACCTAAACTGACTAATCTACAATAGATTAGGCTCATTACCGTTGATATTACTCCACGATTTTATTATACAGTTCACGCAACCGAACTACCAAAAAAAAACTAACATAACCACTCAGCAGACATTTCTGGAAGTTAATTCTAAGTCGCAGCCTAAACGAAAATGTGTAAAGGTACGGTTGGCTAATAAGGGTACTCTGAAAGGGGGCACAAAATTAGAGTGAAGGGTAGCAAGGGGGTAAGCGGAACTTTGGGGGAAGG
>NC_046664.1:141396815-141409367 GCF_010883055.1 Belonocnema kinseyi | reverse complement strand
TGTATAGGGGTGGTCATGTTCAAAAAGGTGACGGTCATAGCTAATAAATTAAACAAAATCGAAAATAAGGGATGTTCATAGCTAATGAATTTATCAAAATAAAAAATAAGGGAAGGTCGTAGTCAATAATTCATCAAAATTGAAAATAAGGGATGGTCACAGTGAATAAATTAATTAAAATCGAAAATAGGGGATGGTCATAGCCAAGAAATTCATCAAAGTCGAAAATAGGGGATGATCATAGTCAGTAGATTCATCAAAATCGAAAACAGGGGATGGTCACAGTCAATAGATTCATCAAAATCGAAGATAAGGGATGGTCATAAATATGTACATTTTCCAAAATTAAGGGACATACATAATTTATAACTTTATCAAAATTACGGGATGGTCATAATCAGACAAAAAGGGGGTAGTCATATTTAGATGAGTGGGTAAAAGCCAAAAAAAAAAATGATGAACAGGAGAAATTCAAGAAAAAAAGGAAACAACGTGGGATATCCGAGTATTTAACAATAACACTGCAATGAAGCAAGTGGCGATATAAAAAAAAATCATAATAATCAGAGATAATCAACACAGCAATAAATCAAGTGGCGAAATAGAATATGGTATATAATGTGTAATGGTAACAATAAATCAGAAAAACAGAACCGAGAAACATATTTCGATCAGTAATCCATCGTAAAGTGATCTGCACAATCTAAATGATATAAATAAATCGATGATCTAAAATTTTGTTAAAATTTCCCGTTCTCGGATTAGAAATCCCGCAAACCCATCGCTTTAATTTTTAATACAAAGCATCAAACGTAATACCGACTCTAAATATAGGCCCAGTCATCGAACGACGCCTCAGACACGCGCCATCGAATTGTTACAGATAACTACTTAAAGAAAGCACAATTCATACAAAGAAGAAACAAAGGGGATTACAAAATCCCTCGTCAAAACTCTATCAAAAACTAAATCGCGTCAGCATTAACGGAAACACACAGTACAAAAAAAAGAATTAATGGCCGCGTGTCGAGCACATTGTTACTTCCCGACTGAGTCTTATCAATACATTGAGTCTTACCGCAGAAATCTGTAGCATATCTTCTGGAAATAGGCCTCCTCGGTATCCTCCTCAATTCTTTTATATTTTTTTTTTGTCTGGAATACGGCTGTCACAAAGCTCCTCGCCTCTGACTTCCGCAAATACGACACCTCGGGAATACCAACGGAAAACTGAAAACGAGTCTCGGCGTGCTCTCGGCTTGTTCCTCTTCTCGCCTTCTCCTTCCTGTCGCTCGAGCGCTGATTGGTTGAAGTTGGCGGGACGGCACACAGTGTGTCGTAGCGGACTTCAGTGCCGACTACTAGGGGTACTAACAATCCCTGTAGTCCCTTTTATTCTCCCCGTGTCACGATCTTGACCAATCAAGCGTACTTCATTCGATGGATAATCATTTTTCTTATTCTCCCGTAGGACCTATTGGCTACAGCCTGGAGCCCGAATTCATCCTGTCATCAGCAATAGATCTCCTCTGGTACCAGTAGTCCCAATCGTAACAGTTTGGGCCTAAGCTAAAGAGCCAGTAATAATATCCATATTATATAGACCTGAATAAATATAACCTCAAAATCAACGCATGCATGAAATTAAGAATCACGCGAAACATTAAAATCGCCAGTTTCTTTTGAATGTGGATCGAGATATAAATCGAAGACCACCGAAGTTTTCCGAAGCTTTGAGATTTAATTTTTTTAGCTAAAACTTCTACTTTTTAGTTCAAACCTATTCAATTTCACTAAAATTATGTCTTTTTTGGTAATAAATTAATCTTTTTCATTAAAAATTAATTAATTTGGTTAAAATTAAACTTTTAGATTCAGAACTCTTGAAATTGAATAAAAAATCGTCTTCTTTAGTTGAAACTTCAATGTTTTAGTATAGTTTCCTTGAATTTGATTAAGTATTTGTCTTTTTAGTAATAAATGAATATTTTTGTTTTAAAATTTATCTGTTTGGTTGAAAATGTTAATTTTGAGTTCAGAACTCTTGAATTTGATTAAAAATTTGTATTTTTTCGCAGTAAATTAACCGTTTTCTTTAGAAATTTGTCCTTTTTAGTTCACACTTGAAATTTTTAGTTCAGAACTCTTGAATGAATCTTTTTGTTCAAAAATTCATTTTTTTACTTGAAAATTCAACTTTTGAGCGCAGAACTTTTAAATTATATTAAACATTCGTTTCTTTTCGTAGTAAATTAATCTTTTTTAGTAGAATATTGAAATTTTTGGTTGAGAAATCTTGCATTTAGTCAAAAATTGTTTTTTTTTTTCGTTAGAAAATTAATGTTTTTATTTACACACTGATTTCGACTTCCGTTCAAAATTCGTTTTTTGTTAATTTTTTTAATCGAATCTAATTACATGGAAATTCAACTTTTGGGTTGAGAGTTCTTGTAGTTAATTGCATTTTTTCAAAATAACTCAATTTAAAAATTCCATCATACTCTGATGAACTTCCACATAGGCAAAGTTTGACAGCGTGGACTTCACATTTCAGCAGATATAGACAAGACAACTGATCGCGACTACTGATAGAATTGAGTCCTGCGGTGGGACTACGATACCGTGTCAGAAGTCGAACGGACCTCTTTTTCTAACGTTTATACATAAAAGGAGAGGTTCGTTCGACTTCGAAAATTCGACTTGGAATTTTTCTTTTTGCATATTTCATACAAAAATGATGTATATAAACGTAGTTTATCTTTTTGTTGTACCTTTTTAAAAGTTTCAGACCGATATTTAATTTACAAAAAAGTTCTTACATTTAAAAAAAATTCTAAAAAATTAAAAATTGAGGTTGGTAATGTAGGTGTCTGCCACGTGTCCAACACACCTAATTTATAGTGGGTGAAGTGAGATTACTTTTTCTTTGCTCTCATTTTCGCAATGAATAGCCACTCCCTAATCATAATGAAGTACTGAGGGAGCATTTTTTTACTCGGCGTTTATGCGTGGACCACGTGGATCCCGCATAACCGCATTACAGGTGTACGATCAAAGATATGTTTGGTACGATGAGGCACCTTATATAGCTTCGCCTAGTGGCCGCCAGATTTGGCGTTTTCGTGCCCATCGGGAATACCGACTGCTGCCGATAAAATTGAGAGCTGCTCCCTGTCTTACAAGTGCAGATTCATATTAGTGGAAATTTGTTTACAAATTTGTTGCTAAATGGAGCACATTAACGTAATTTACTGTCGACTCTTGTCTTTTTCGAAGTTTCAGGCCGATATTTGCATTCTACAAAAAGTTCTTAACTGCAAAAAATTTCAAGGTGAGAAAGAGCATCAGCCGAAAAATAGTCTCAGTTTTTCTGTCGTTGCAAACAATTTTTAGTGAAATTCCTACCTAAATGAAGTACATAAACAGACTTTATAGTCTTCTGGTACTTTTTTCAAATTCTTAGTCTAATATTTTGTATACAAAAAAGTTCTTGGATTAAAAAAAAATCTATTGAATGGATAAAATGAGGTCGGTAATATAGGTATTTCGCTCTGTCACATGCACTTAAAAACGAAAAAATTGGTAGTAAGCGTCTCAGGAGACTATCCTCTGCCAATACCATTAAACAAAATCTCTTTATCTCACGCACCCGAAAACATCGTTTTATACATTTGGCTACCTGATAAACACCGTTTGAGTTATTTTTCCGCTAAAGCATTTAATAAGAGTTTAAACACTAAAAAAAAGGCAATAATAATCTCTGGAGACTGTCCTCTATTAATCCCATTGAACATTTTTTCATTATCTTGCCAACCCAATAAACACCGTTTAATGTATGAATGCGACACAATAAACACCGTTAAATCTCTTGAAAATTCAGCCTAAAAAACAGTCGTTTATTATTATTTATTCCGCTTTTGAAAACGTGAATTAGATTGGAGCTCATGTGTTATTCGTGCTAAATAAGTTTTACTGTTCTACATTTTGTTTTACATGTCATTTTAATGCTTTCAATTTGACGACCTAATTAACACTGCTTTATATATATATAAACCATATTTTCTCTCACGCGATTAGATATACGGTTGAAAACTAAAAAAAAGTATTGAACATCTAAAGAGACTGTCTTCTATTGATCCCATTAAACAAAATCTCATTATCTCGCTGACTCAATAAACACCGCTTTATATACATTTCCTCCCACGCTTTACTAGAGTTGAGATATGTAGAACCAACACTAAGGCATTCTCTGCCCAAAATGAACATCATAAATAATCTGCGTGCACTAATAGCACATCTCGACAGCAAGGTTTTACCTACGTATTTGAACGTAGCACAAACTGCGTCAGAGGTGCAAGCTCTTGTATACTGTGAAGCTGTGGCACATCGAGACATTAACACCATCAGTATTAGATGAGACAATAGACTGCGTCGGTACAAGAAAAGTAGTGCACAGTCTGGTGTTTGAGGAAAAATGAACAGATGCATTTTGACACTGCCTGGTTCAAACTGGAGGAAGCAAGGGCAAGCAATAACCCTGAAATTCAACTGACAAGTATCACTGCTTTAGATGTTTCAGCGTTCTTGAAAAGGGCAAGTAATTGGAAAGCTCCAGGTCCGGACATGGTGCACAACTTCTGGTACAAGTACCTGACGAGTGTGCATCTTGCGTTGGCAATGTGTTTTCAGAAGATCATTGAACACCCAGATCTGATGCCAGGCTTTATGCTCCATGGTACTACGTATATGTTACCGAAAAAACCAGACGCTCAAAATCCATCTGACTTTCGACCGATAGTCTGTCTTCCAAGAATCTTTTAATGTCTTACAGCCATCATTGCAGATATGGTATATTCTCATTGCGACGAGAATGACATTCTTACAGAAGAACAAAAAGGATGTTGTAAAATATCGCATGGCTATAAAGATCTAGTCACTACAGACGCTGGCGCCATGACTCAAGCTCGTAAGCATAAAAAGAACTTACACATGGAATACATTGACTACAAGCAAGCGTTTGTGACGAATGGCTATTTGCTTGAAGTCTTGAAACTTTACAAAATCTGCCCACGCATTACTGACTTTCTAAGCCAAGCGATGAGACTCTGGGGTAGAATAATCAAGTATTTTTATAATGGACAATCAAGGATAACTCGATCAATAAGCTTTACAACGGGTATATTCCAAGGAGACTCCTTCAGCGCACCATGGTTCCGTTTAGGGTTGAATCCATTGAGCAAAATATTAAACAGCATTTCTTTTGGGTTCAGAATTTATGATAATGAGGGTGGTCATCAAGTGACTTATCTTCTTTACATGGATGACCTGAAGCTTTACGCTAGTTCAGCCCAGAAACTGCAGCAAGTGATCGATGTCACAAAGCAAGGCAATGGCTGCATGCGAATCATATAAATATCTGGGTATTCTTGAATCTAAGGGTATTCAGCATACGATAGTTGAGACAAGCCTAAAGACTGCCTTCACTAAAAGACTTAGATTGATTATGAAGAGTTTTCACAACTTGGCAAACAAAATCACGGCAATAAACACATATATTATCCCTGTCTTCACGTACTCCTTCGGTTTCATAAAACAGTCTAACATCATAACACCATCGGCTTGTTCTGCAGTGTTTAGAACAAATTTTCTAAAACCCGACAACATTGTTATTATACCACGCTGCAGTTATATGTGGTGTGATGCGCATTAAAAAGCCGCTGTAGAATGGTTAATTAGTGAGGAGCAAAAACGGGGTGTAACCATCGGAGATGCTGGAAGAGGTCGTGAAAATCGCTTAAAGGAAGATGAGACTCTTAAAGCCCGTTACGAAAAAACGCTCGCACAAAGTGATAACATGAGGCAAAACGGTTACTTGGACACAGTGATGTGGGAGTGTGATTTTAATGAATTGAAAAAACAGATTCAGGTTTATAAAATATCATTAAAAATCACCCCCTTATTATTAAGGAACCTTTAAATCTCCAAAATGCGTTTTTCAGGGGGCGTACTAGGAACACTTGGTTTTATTATAAGATAATAGCGTGAAAGAGGTTTCGAAAGCAGTGCATAAAGAGGAGATAAAAACAGAAGAAGGCATGAAGCTAGACTCGTGTAATGTAAAAAAAATCCAGGGCTGCGTTCGGTTGCCAAGTTGTACCTGAATTCATCTTGGGGTGAATTTGGGCAGCGTGAAAATTTACCCCAAACCCATATTGTGAACACGAGAGATGAAGTACTTAATCTAATATTGTATGATTATCTTTCTAAACTGTGTAACTGTGCTCTGTATTACGATCAACGGTAATGATCAATAATGCAAAAATTAATATTACCAGGACGTCGTATTCATGCGACTGTAGAATGTTCAGCTGGACTGCATTTGACTACTGCTACTGCGACTGTAACACAATAAATATAGAATCTGTAATCAATTAAAATATCAAAACTGACACTGGACGCATGTTTTTGTGAAGATGCGACTTGCTATACACCTTCTAATGAACAAGATATAGATATCGATTATTGGCCTCACTTGCAAGATCTAACTTACGCAGATAACTTACGCCGCATTCATTCCGGTTTATTAACTGTGACATACGGTACTGCAGACACTCCATATCGCTTTACTGGTAATGAAACGACTTTTTCATAATAAGGCCTTGTATTATCTTTTTGGGTTAAATATTTTATCAGAGAATTGTTACGTTGATGATGTCCTCTTCGGAGCAGACAAACCTGAGTCGGCTTAAACTTCAAAACATCAATTAATCGGTATGTTGGTTCGCGGTGACTTTCAGTTGGATGAGTGGTCAAGTAATATTTCTTCATTATGTGCTAACCAATGCAGCATTTAAAAATAATTAAAGCCTTATGAAGAATCAGAGAAAAGTGTCATTCGTATCGACTCTCATGGGATCCTATGCTCGATCACTTACAAATCCGCACACATATCAAGAATCAAAATGATTACCCTAAACGTACTGTTTCATCTACCATCGTTCGAATGTTTGATCCAGTTGGTTATCTGACAGCCATAAGTGTCACAGCAAATATCTTTATGCAGGGATTATGGTTACTAAAATTACATTAGGATTTCATGCTGCCGGATTATTTGCATAATGAATAGCAATCTTATTGCTATCAAGTAAATGGTTTATTACGTCCCTTACGTATGCAAAATATCGAGTTGCTTCTCCAAAACAACTCAGCGTTCCCCGCTTGTAATTGTGTGCAGCATTGTTGTTTACACAAGCGGTGCAGTATGTTTGAACTTCGTTTCATTTAGAGTCTGCATTAAACCGTCTTTGGTCAAACTTAACAATTGTTTTTTCTTAGCTTGAATGGCCAGAGGTGAAATGGTCAACTTTTTTCGCGAATCAAGTGTCTGATACATTCACTCGCCTTCCAAATGCTTCATGGCATCATCTGTCTACGGCTGACCATCCTGCGTTCTGTACATCTCGTGGGATTTCTCCCACTGAAATAACCAGAACTACACTTTGTCGCAATGGCCGAAACGGGTTGATCCATTCTTAAAAAAATTGTCCTGGTGACTTTGAATTGTTTGAAAAGGGATAGAGCTGTTCTAGAATTACGAAAGATGAAGCATGTTTCCCAGTTGGCAAAAATTATTAAGGGTAACAGCTCTATTTTTAAACTTGATAAAATGCCAAATTAAATGAGCCCTTAATAAATTTAGTGCTAAATTATCTCCAGCGTCACGAGAGAGACTACAGAAGATCGTTGAATACGATTCGGATTTTATTGAGGAGTCCCGCATTTTCTGGTATAAAGTGATTCAGATGGATATATTACTAGCTAAAGAGGCAAGTACACTACCGGTCAGAAGTTTCGGTTCACTTACTTTATTTTTGAATTCTACACCATCAAGTCGGCTACTTAGTGGATTTTTTTGAGAACATGCTTTCTGCTACTGGTTAGAGTGTAGGAGAGTATCATTGTTTAGAAGGTGACCGTAGGAGACGCGCAGATCGAGCATAAACTTGTTATGACTTATTGCATTCCATCGATGCGTCTGGTGCTTATTACGCGTAACATCTAAGTGCTGCAAAACTCGCTGAAAAAGTTATATTTCTAATTGTCTGTGTCATCTTTCTTTGCAAAAAGGTAAGTAGAACATTTTTTGTATTTCGAAAAATAACTGTTGGACAAAAATTCGCATGCAAGTTGACGTTATACGAAGAATATCATCTTTTTATTAAAATGTAAATAAAATTACATATTTCATGTTTCATTTGTGAAGAAATGGGTCGGGAAGCAGAGCTGAGTGTAAAAACACGAGCAGTCATTGTAGCACTACATGGAGAAGGCTATTCAACGCGAAAAATCGCTTCGAAATGTAATGTTTCTCAAAATGCTGTCATGAGAGCGTAACAAAGAAAGAGAAACTGGGTGTAATCAGAGTCGTCATCGTTCTGGGAGGCCTAAAACTACTTCAAAACAAGAGGATAACTTCATCTATGTTGTAAGCAAGAAAAATGGTTCTATTACAGCCCCTGAAATTCGCGAACAACTCATCTCTGCGCGCGGGGCACCAGTATCTGTTTCGACGGTACAGCGACGACTACGAAATTATGGCTTAAAATGATGCGTCGCCGCCAAAAAACCCTTACTTCGCAAGCAAAACAAAGTTAAGAGACTAAATTGGGCTAAAAACGTAAAGATTGGACTACCGAACAATGTTCTAAAGTCTTGTTCACCGATGAATCAAAATTTGCAATTTTTAACAAACAACACTTTAATATGTCCGTCGTTTGGTCGATGAACGCATGATAAACCAATGTGTTATTCCCACAGTTAAGCATGGCGGAGGGTCAGTGTTAGTCTGGGGATGCTTTGATGGGGAAAAAGTTGGTGACATTGTGAAAATTGAGGGTATCATGGACAAAAAAGTATACCACAACATTCTTCAACGGCACGCTTTTCCGTGTGGGAAAATACTTGTGGGCCGCAGATTCGTTTTCCAGCAAGATAACGATCCTAAGCACACTTCTAAATTCTTCCGGGATTACATCGCAGCCAAAGAAAAGCAGAAAGAACTCGGATATATGGAATGGCCTCCTCAGTCGCCGAATTGTAACCCGATCGAGTTGCTGGGGGACGTGTTGGACAGATAATTGGGAAAATTGCAACCGACTAATACGAAACAACTGTGGACATTCCTACAGAATTGCTGCAATCAAATAACAAAGGAATGTTTGCATAGATTCATTGAAAGGATGTCCAGAATATGCGCTGCTGTTATGCGAGTAAAAGACGGATGTTTCCAAGAATCGAAAATATAAATAAATACTTACGGGTTTCTTTGAAAGTTGACATATTATGTATGAAACATGATTACTTTCTGTAAAATATCGATAATGTGCACGATCTTTGATAAATGCATGTGCACGATCTTTGATAAATCGATGCATCAAAGGCTGCGTTGAATGCACTCGACATCGTCCATATATAGCTTCTGTAATTATAAGCTCATTACCCCAAGCTTGCGTAAACCCCGTCTATTCCTTTCTTACATAAAAAGATTGACTAGGCCGGACAGAAAAATATAATTACAACATTTTAAACAGTTATTTTCCATCTTTTTAAAATACGACGTTAATTATTTTCTATTATTTGAAGAGGTAAATTGATCGATAGTTTTAATTTCTATTTCCACGTAGGGTGGGGTGACATCTTTACTGATCGATAATACCGAGAATTATGAATTATGAATGAATGAGTTAATTATTTATAATCTGATGATAATACAGAGTATTTGGTGTATAATTAGATAACCTCGCCAAGATACACTAATTTTTTAAATATTAATGGTCTTGTACGAAATCATCATGTTTTAAACACTTTTTTGACGAATATCATTATTGCTTAAAGTTTGAATAATACATCTTCGATATACTGTCTACAATTCGAAAGATTGTAAATTTGACATAAATGTATTCCTTTCGTCTCTAAACTATGTATGTTTTTTAGTGATTTTAAAGATTTTTTTTGTGTAAAAATAGTTCATGATAATTACTCTTTTCAATGCTTTTTTTCTTTTAAAAAAATATATACGTCAACCCTCTTTCTTGCGTGCAACAAGATTTATTTCGGATATTTTTTCTTGGTTTTAGACTTTTTTTAATTTTATACTTAATTGCGGGGTGATTTCCCCACACTTAATTTTTTTATTTATGTTGGATAGACTCTATATGACTTCCGTCATTATACAATTATCTTCCCAATTGTCTTTATGCAGCAAATATGTATATCAGGGAGAAGCAAGTCGGCTAGAGACACCTGGAGTACCTCCCTTATAAGATTCACAACGCGAAAATTGATTAAGCATATAATATGCATTTCATTTGCCTAGATGTCGTGTTTCAGATTATACAACTGAAGGATTCATCGCAGCAATTATACGATTTGGCAGTCATCGAGTTTGTCCAAAAATTATTTACAGCAATAACGCAAAGAATTTTGTAGGGGCTAGTAGGCAATTGCAAAAAAATTTTAAACAGGTTTTATCTGACCCTTAATTACATGGTGAATTCCCGTGGAAGGTTTGAGATAAAAGTTCATTTCTCCCATCTCACTGCACTTTGGTGGCTTATGGGAGGCTGGAGTAAAAAGTGTAAAACACCATCTAAAAACGTGTCACCAGGGATTACAACTTAACATTCAAAGAATTTACCACCCTCACATGTCAAATTGTAGCATGTGTGAATTACCGCCCTGTTGCATCTATCAATCACGATACAGATCAATTTGCATCTCTGACACAAGGACATTTTTTCTATGGTGGAGCATCGCTCACTATACCCGAACCATCAATTTTTAGCATAAATTAATTACACCTCCAACGTTAGAACCCCCTGAAAGGTGGGACCTTCAATTGGTTGAAAATGTCATCCGGGTATAGATAG
The DNA here is from genome assembly GCF_010883055.1 of Belonocnema kinseyi. NCBI lineage: Eukaryota > Metazoa > Arthropoda > Insecta > Hymenoptera > Cynipidae > Belonocnema > Belonocnema kinseyi. The sequence goes on along the minus strand of NC_046664.1, from coordinate 141,398,439 downwards.
TAAAGTTCTCATCGTCACCGTAAGAACAGCAAAAACAAAGTTTGAACGCGGAATTACTGAAATCTGTCCACTGTCTGTTAAGGCGGAGGATTCTTAGCTTAATGAATGAGGAATGTAAATAAAGACTGCTTCATTTGATTTTTGTCACCACCCCTAGGTCTAATTTAAAAACTTGTGGGCAGATGAGTTGCCTGTGGAAGGTTGACACAAGTAATGCCATTTGTTAGAAATTAAATTAAATTTTTGTCGGGGACTTTGATAATATGAGAAGTCTCATTTTATAAATTTATCTGGAAATTTTTTACGAAACCACTCCTAGGTCTCACTTGAGAAATTGTGCGCAGTTGGAGTGCATCAGCAACATTTTCAGAAGTGATGCCTTCTGTCAGGAACTAAATTTACATCTTTTGGGGGACTTTGATACTATGAGAAATCTCTCTTTTGTAATTTATCCGAAAACTCTTTTCGAAGCTACCCCTAGTTTTGACTTAAGAACCAGTTCATATTTACTATGGCAAATCTCATTTTTGACGTTTCTCTGAAAATTATTTTCGAAACTGTTCCTACGTCAAACTTGTAAACTTGTTAAGACTAGGTGGTCTCAGGAATGTTTCCGGAAATGATATAAATAGTCCGAATTGCAATTGAAAACTGTTTTGAGGCTTTGGTATTAGAAAAATCTAACATTGATGTAAAATTACTTTCAGAAACCACCCCTGGGGCAAATTGGAAAACTGTTTGATAATAAGGTAGTCTCAGGAATGTTTCCATGAGTTACATCAGAGGTCTGAAATAGAATACTGTCGTCCGAATAGGAGGGTCTCGGTTGCATTGAGACATAATACAATTTATAAACATACTGAAAGCAGTCCCTTCAATTCAATGCATGTGTACGTTGCTAATTTTTAGTTCTCCAGCAATTCGCGGAAGATTCATTGTTCAAACAAATGGGGTAAACAATTCAAATTAGATTAGAAAAAAGGAAGTAGATATCTATAGAGGTGCAAGTCTAGTCAAGAAACTTCTTAGAAATTAAAAAAAGAAAAAATGCAATAAATTAATTTTCTAAAATTTTTGTTCTTAGGTTTAATTGTTTAAAGTATAAGTTATCTCTTAAATTAAATTCATTTCTGTACCTAGGATCGACAACATTTTTCTGAATACCACAAAGCAACTGAGAAATTAGTCAATTTTAATCCCTTTTAATTTAGAAAATTTCGCTACTTTTATTTACTTACTCTCGAATAATATTGAGGCAAAAGGCTTTTTAAAACATAGCGTCGGTAATTTTACGATGGTAACGTCTGGAAGCTCCGATCGGCTTTAAAAGGTTATATTATATAGAATATAAGTAATAAATATGGAAGGGTAAGTTGAGAGTTTGGCACGTCCGTACATAGAGTTTCCAAAGCTGCCATACAAGAGGCATCCGATGCAGCCGGCGGCGTTGTCTCGCGGTGGCAGCTCTCACACTGCACGCGGGGGCACAAAACACAAAACTTTGTTGCACGGTATTCGCTAAACAAAGCGCCACAGAACATTCTTGTATTGAACTTTTTATCTTATTTTTTTAGTTTCTATTTGTGGTTGCCGACTGGAACAGAGGTGGTGGAACACCCTGTAT
>NC_046664.1:141381725-141396715 GCF_010883055.1 Belonocnema kinseyi | reverse complement strand
TCCGATAATCAATCCAGGCCATCGATAGGTCACGCTGGTAGAATGCTGCATCTTTGCAGACACATCTATCGATGAGCAGGTTCTCCCGATATCCGGCTACGCGTTTCTGTGAGCCTCGTTGTTCATACATTTCTTACCACACAGGTTCAATTGCCCGAACAATCCTATCATTTAGGATAGTTGTGAATATCTTATAAAGCGTGTTCAGACAAGTTATTGGCCTGTAGTTCTTCGGGTCAGCTAAGTTGCCTATTTTCGGCAGGAGTATTGTGCGCCCTTCCACCAACCACTCTGGAATCGGCACTTCCGACTTCAAATATGAGGTGAAAATACGGGCCAAATTCTGGTGGATTGAAGAAAACTTCTTCCACCAGAAGGTTTTGATACAATCTGGTCCCGGTGCGGAATAGTTCTTCATCCCTCTTAATACTTTTTTCACCTCCTCGGTAGTGATGATCAGCCGTTGGTTTTGTTTCACGGTTCGCATCAGCCAAAGCTCTCGCTGTATTATACACACAATAATTGATAGCCCAGAGGTCCGATTCACCGGAAAAATGTCCACGAAGCTCATCATCCATTTCAGCTAGATCTTTAGGCTTGACAGAAACCTTGGTGTTGATGTTTCTCCGGATCGTAAAGCATCGCTCTTCATCTATTGTATGCCTGCCCGCGGTTGGTCTTAGTGTCGCCTCTCTTTCTTTGTTGCCGGCTTGTTCTAGCTGTGGTAGAGTAGGCGTTCCGCTTACATAGCCTGTGATGGAATCAGTACGATGATCCGGGAAAACTCTCGTGCAACTTGACGACACGGAGCGATCCAAGGACGAACGCCTTCTGCTTTCTTCCCACAAGTGTTTTAGCATATTGTAAACATGCACGTATGCTTTTCAGGCTATTAACCAGTAAAAGCTAGGCACCTTCAAGTTTCGATGATAAGGACGATTAGTTTAACAGATTATTTCTTTTACAATCGTCGCAACTACCTTATGAGGTCACTATAGCTCTCTTTCTTTTCATACTACTTAGCTATGATGTTTTTATTAGCTAGTGCCGAAAATACGACAAAGAACATGATTCTCTTCTCCATGTCAAAAAGAACTATGTCAGGTCTCGAGTGTGCAAGGAGTATCAGTCAATGTCGTGTGAGCTAACGTTTTCTTTCTTTGAATCACCCGGATGGAAGTCTGGCGCGGAGATTTTGATTTTTGCATGTCAAAACGGTGTCATTTCTACTATAACTCACCGTCGCCACATTTTGAGCCAAAACATTCCTGATGATAGCTGCAGGACGTGCCATGCACGCCCCGAGCATCTAACAGACATACTATCTAGTTGTCCAACTCATACGGGAATGACCTACATTTGAAGGCACGAAGAGTACTTTACTACTATCTCTGTCACTCTTACAGCCTTATGACTGATATCGCTCCTCTGAATACTTCTAGGGAAATAGAATCTATTGTCGAGAATGAGAAGTCTCGCATAAGCTGGAACTTTGTATTCTCCACAATCGTTTTTGTTGAACACGCGAGGACTGACATAGTTCTCCTTGATTTCGAGAAGCGACCATGTGCTTTATCGAATTTTCGGCACTAACTGACAAAAACATCATGGCCAAGGAGATGAAAAGAAAGAGTGGTATAGAGAACTGGTCAATAGCCTGAAAAGCATCCCTTCGTGTCAACAATACGCTGAATTTGGCGACAGTATTTTAAGTTGGAAATGACTATCGCATTGACTATCGCATTGACTCTATCTTCATTAGCTCCACCAGCTCTAGAGTAGTCGACATTGTTGGCGGACCCATTGTCGGGAGCCCTGCGCATTCTATTGCGTTGAGTCGCACTCACTACAACTATGCTTGGTCCTGTTACTGTTGATCCCACGAGAAGCTAAGGAATGGTGTTCGTTCATCCCCTGGACAATTTTCCGTGACTGCCTATTAATTTTTGTAACCATATTCAGCAGAAACCTTTGTCACAAAGATCCTTTATTCGCAACTTGAGGACGCGTTTTGTGGGTTTTTCATAGCCCATTCACTTTGATTCTAGAGGAATCAGAACCGAAACAAATGTCCGCGCCTGTCTATAAATTACACAGCCACATAAAAAAAAGTGTGCGGATCTGGTAACAAGACACACGTATCCCTATGGATTTTGGGGCATTGAATTCAAATTGGGTATCAAAAATCACCCATCACGTCATCGTTGAGCCATAACCTCAAAAAATGACGAAAAATCATGCAATGAGGCAAATAAATTTCAAATAAATGCCAGTGATGCAAATTTTCACTTTAAAAACATGTCGACAACTGTGAAGGATCAACCCTTGCCTGATATCAACTTATTTCATATAAATTTACTCTGGAAGCATAGTTTCCCAGTAGCAAATGTGTGCTACATCGAATGGGTCAACTCGAGTCTAACCTAGAAATAAATCTAACCTAGCCTAACCTAACCTAACATCACCTCGCGAAACACAATTAAACTGATTGTGTTGTCCCGTTGTGTTTGCGGTACCGTTTAATTTAGCTTCGGCTTAACTTACATAGAGGTTTAACCTATCCTAACCTAACAAAACCTGACCTAACCTAACCGATTACGCTGTCAACCCTGTTCTTGTGTACTTTCATATTTTGACATTAATAGCAGTAAATGTCTGGAGTTTCGTAACCGCTTATTGCTAGCATTATTCGCCTGTGTCTGCAACCAGGGCACCTCCACGTGGTGACGGTTGGCAACGGATCCACATTGGCTGAGTCCCTGCTCAATTCTACTTGTAGTTCTAAGTTTCTTCAAATGAGTAATGTGCTTATAAATTTTTAATCACCTTTAGTACAATGAAATGAATTTTATTGTGTTACAACGGGAAGACTTAAGTTAAGTTGTGTTGCGTTAAGCAAAATCTCGTGAGGTTCTGTTAAGTTAGATTTATTTGTAGGTTAAGATCGAGTAAACCTATTAAATATAGAACACATTTAAGACTGAGAACCGTACGCTTACATAGCTACAAGTGTGGTTGAATTTCATTCGGCTAAGTTATATTAGGTCAGGTTTCGTTAGGTTAGGATAGGTTAAACCTCTAGGTAGGTTAAGCCGAAGCTGAATGAAACGGTACCGCAAACACAACGGGACAACACAACGGGAGGTCAGGTTCTGTTGGGTAAAGTTATGTTAAAAAAGATGATATCAGGCAAGGGTTAATCCTTCACAGTTGTCGACATGTTTTTGAAGTGAAAATTAGCATCACTGGCATTATTTTGAAATTTATTTGCTTCAGTGCATGATTTTTCGTCATTTTTTGAGGTTATGGCTAAACCATGACGTGATGAGTGATTTTTGATACCGAATTTGAATTCAGCGCCCAAAAATCCATAGGAATACGTGTGTCTTGTTACCAGATCCGCACACATTTTTGTGTGGCTGTGTCATTGTAACCATATTCACTGGTCCACTGGTCCCACTCGAGTGAGCAGGGAATGTTTTGATCTAGATTACGAAGAAGACATAGAGCAAGCTGATTCTTCTGCGGATTTTAATCAAGAAAGAGAAGTTAATTGAAGGGAAAATATTAAAATTTTAGAAACGGAAATCGGAACACGGAATCCGATAGCAGTCTACCATGACCCTGCCTTTCCAGGAACATCATGAGAAAGAAAATGTTTGTGAATTCGGTGCTTGGGCCAATCAACTTTTGGCAAACATTGAATTAATAGAAGATCAAAATCCTCCAGAAGATGCTCAGTGACTGATTAGCTCAGCGAGAAACACGACTTGCAAACATTTTATTTGCGAATTAAAAAAGGAATTAGTCTTGCGTGTAACAATTTGAGTACTACAATATTCAGCGCGTTCTATTCCGACCATACGATAGGAATGTATGTGCCAGAAAGTTTAAGGTAGGTAAGGTAGGTCGACGTTTCCTGATTTATTTCTGAAAGAATCAGACACATGGCACCTCATTGTAGTAGTATGTATGTCACAAATTTGAACGGCCTGCATTGCCAATATTGCAATAAAAATAGCTACTTTGCGCGCGATTGCAGGAGTCTTGTTTCAGGAACATGGGAGTGTTTTACCAGTAATAAGAAGGGTCGTATGTATTGTGATTGAAAAATGAAAATAAATTAATCTGTCCACGGAGAGAAACCAACGGTATTTGATTTAAATGCTTTAAAAAATTAGATAAAGGAGCTGAAAATCAGACTTCCCTTTCCGGCATGAAAGTGTTTGATAGCAATGATTGTGTGTTGTTGAATTTAGTAAATTGCAGGGAGATTTGAGGTGAGTTAATGGAAAGGGCTTTTGAGTGATAGAGTGATCAGAATAATAGAAGTGAAAAAGTAAGCAATGATTTGAGTGTTTGAGCGCTAGGGCAGGTTAGGTAGAGAGAAGCACGGAAGAAGATCAGGGAGCAGGTTGGGTTAGTAGAGTTGTGCCAGAAGTTACGCAAGTTACGTAGGGCGATACGCGATAGTTTTGCATCGTGAATAGGAATGTTCAGGAATAGGGGAAGAGATAGGGCCGAGAAAGGAAGTAGTGAGGATAAATATCAACAGGATCCACCTTTAAAAATTCTAAAATGTACAGAACGCCACTGAAAAAGAACAAATTGGAGCGGGGAAGAAAGAGGAGAACGAAGGTGAAGAAAAAGTTAAAATTATGAGAGCAAATAGAAGAAGAAAATTTACAGTTCAGTGACGTGCAAAAAATGATATTAGAAGTAATGCAAATATATGAAAAACAGCAGGAGATAAGGCGAGAGGAAATAGAGAGGGAAATTAGGTGAAAAATGGCCGACCTTAAGAGAGAAATTCGGAAATGAAAAGTCAGGGAAAAACTGGAGAAAAAATGCAAAATAGCATGCAAAATATAAAGTTCAAAACGGGAGTGCGGGGGCAGGCAAAGTGGGAATTTGGAGAAACAAAGACTGAGAAAAATAGAAAAAGTATAGAAAAGAGGGAAAAATGAAGAGCGAAGTGGGAAGACAATGGTTCTGGTAAAACTAAAGAAATGGGAACATAAAAGGGAAGTGATGATAAAGAAGTGGTTGTTATATGGAAGCTCGAAAAGAATGGAGAATGATTTGACATGGGTAGCAAGGATGATAAGGTATAAGTTGAGGAAGATAGCGGAAGAGTGAAGAAAAAAGGGAAAGAGATCATAGGTTTATCATGGAACAATACAGACAGAAGGTATATGCTGTAATTTAAACGAGGACAGAGAAAACTTAGTGAAAAATTAGATGTCTGGCAATTAGGTGAGAAGGTAATTGGAGATCTAGAAATAAGGAACAGTACTAAACAAAAAGAGAACAGAAACAAAAGAAAAAGAAGATTGGAGGATATAATACTAGAAAATAGGAGGCTTGGAAAGAAAGGATAAGGAGTTTATGAGAAATATGACACAATGGGATGTAGCGGCAATGGTGGAGATGTGTATAAATAAAAATAGATGGGAACTAGTAAGGGGAATATGAGCAATACGTTACGAATGGCAGGTTCTAAATGCAAAGGGAAAGAAGAAAAAAGGCAGTGTAATCGAGGAATGATGATCGAAGAAAGGAACGAATTTAGAACAGAGAAGGGTAACAAAAAGATTAAAGAACAAAAAGAAGGAGTAATAGTAGAACAGATAAATATGATAGGAGAGAAGTAAAAGATAGTGGGGGTGTATGTAAATGGTGAGAAGCAGGAGAAATCAGAGGGTTTGAGAGAACCGATGCGTGAAAATAATCAAGATATTAGGTTTATAGATGGAGAATATTTAAAAGCAAGAACAGGGGATAGAGGATCAAGTAGATGGGGTGAAGAGCGAAAAAGGAAATCCGAAAATAAGGCACTGAATGGGAGGGAAATAAATTGTTAAAGAGCTCAAAGGAGATGGGGTGGTTTATCTTAAATAGAAATACAGAGAAGGTTGATGAAGTGAACTCTACACGCTCAGGAGAAAACATGCGAACAGTAATCGATTATTTGGTATTGGACTACGAGGTACGAGAGAAGGTTAAGAAACTAGAGTTAGGAAATTTTATAGATTCGGATAACTTCCTCATAATGATGATATTAATATGTGAAAAAAGTAGTATCAATTAGGCTAAAAGGAAAGTAAAAGTAAAAAGAATAGGAAGAGGGCATTAATCAATGGAAGAAGGGAATAGAAGTGAATAGGATGAGAAATGTAAAATGAAGAAGAAGGAAGTAAGAAGGGAATTAAGGGAATGGCGAAGACGATAAAAGTAGTTTGGAGTGTGGTAAAAGGAGAGAGAAGCTAAAGGAAAAGAGTAAACCCGGATATTGGTGGAGCAGATGGAAATGTTTGAAACGGAGAAAAATATAGTAGGAAGACATACGAGGAGGAAGAAATTACAAGGGAGGAAATAGAGAAGGCATTCGGTATGAATTAAGATGGAAAGGGACCTGGTATATATATATATATATATATATATATATATATGATTCCAAATGAAATCTGTAAATATGGGGGATATAATTAAAGGAATGGACATGGATAATGTTCAATAGATTATGGACAGGAGAGAGATAGCCAGAGCTATGCAAGAAAGAATTAGTGGTAGCCATATTGAAGAAAGGCCAAGGTGAAAAAGTCAAAGATTATAGAGCAGGGACAGTAATGCCAGCATTGTGTTAAGTATATGTGAGTGTTCTAATGGAGAGGTTAAGGAAAGAATTTGATAAAGAAATATAAACCCCCAAATTAGATATAGTTCATAAAAGAGATAAAGGTGATGGATAATATATATGTTCTGAAATCTCTTGTAAATAAGAGAATTAAAAGGGAAAAAGGGAAATGTTAACAATGTTCTTAGATTTTAAGGTGGCGTTTGACTCATTAGACCGAGGCAAAATAGAAAACGCTATAATAAAAAGGGGGGTAAGGGAGGGATCAATAAAGAGAGTATCGAAAATTTTTAGAGAGACAAAAATCCAAGTAAAAGTAGGAGAGCAAGTAGGAGATAATTTCTGGTCGGTGAGAGGAGTGAGGCAAAGATATCCTCTGAGCCTGCTTTTACTTAATATATCAATATCAGACTTAGAAGAAGAAACGAAGAGTAAAGATGGGGAGGAGTTAGGATAGGGAACGAAAAAATATATACACTGGCACTGATATGCTGTTATATAAGATTTTAGCTTATGGAGCTGAGATATGGGGATGGTATAATAGAGGAAGAGGATGGCAGATGGAGGGTGAGATAATTAACGAGATGGGAGGAAGAAAGAACGGAATTCTTTAATGCTAGAGATATATAAGACGGGACTAGTGTAAACTTTGAATAATTAAAGAAAGGGAGAGTGATAGACAATTAATAGAAAGATGAGGGATGATTGAGGAATGAAAATATAATAAATGGTATAAGATGATAAAAAAGGAGGGAGTACCAAAGTATTTAGAAAAAGGATGGAGGGAGGGAAGTTGGACCAGAAAGCAAGATTTGGATTGGGAAACAACATGATAAGAAGGTATGCATTGAATTGAATAAAAACGTTTCTATCCAAATGAATGCCGTTTTCCAATATATCGTTTGAATGCTGCACAGCGCCGTAGAACAAAATGAAAGTGATCAAAATGAAAACACTTCGAAAGACGGAACAAAATGGGAATTAAAATGTGACCAAAAACGTCAGCACGGGAAGAAAGTAATAAAATTGAAAGTTCTCCGTAAGATAGAACAAACCGGAATGAAAATGCAAACAAATAGTGAATTATTCAAGTAGAATTTACTTGAATTATTTTGCGTACAAAATATATTAATTTGGAAGTTCAGGATTTTAATAGGTTCTGGCTTTCTAGAGAGAAAAGAAGGTGTGGATTGTGCGAGAAGAGGGATGCAAAAGTTGATCACTGGTTGGAGGATTGTGAAGAAGTGGAAAGGAGTAGGAGAAGCATGGAGGTAGCGTTGCATAAAAGGGAGGACAAATGGTAGTAGCATGGGTGAAGGGGGTGTTGGACAAGATGAATAAGAAGAGAAGGAGGAAGAGGAATAGAGAAGGAAAGATTGCAGATAGAAGAGGAAGTAGGTGTAAGAAAACTGTGAATATATTAATGGTAGATAATTATTAGGTGTTATCCGCGGAGACAGAGGCTGGCAATGCCAGGCTTAGCGAGAAAATAGCGACATGCTTGCGAGGCGAGGCAAAGTGAAGCGAGGATGCCAGGCTATAAAAGCGAGTGGATTAAACATAAAGTGTAGGCATATGTTATTTCTCCACAGGTAGATGTAAAAAAATTTTGTGAAAAATGGAAGTGTAAGCAACTCAATTTTTTAAGGTCAGCAGGCCAAAAAAATACGCGTTGATCTATCTATAAATTCGGAAGTAGGCAGAATCGCTTCCTTAACAAAGGGAAATGTAAAAAAAAAGAAACTTTTGTCGCAAATTATGAATAATATTGATAAAAAATGTTGTTTGCAAGGATATGTGTTTTAATTTTTTCATTTCGAACACAGGAACGGTTACACATACAAGATTATATAAATAATCTGAAAATATACACTGTCGTGCAAATGGTTGAACAGCTCGTGTTAAATAATTTTAAAAGGTTTATTTTATTTACCTTTTGATTTGAAAATTCATCTTTCTTATTTAAAAATGCACTTTATATTAAGCTTAGTATTTTTTCGTAGGAAATTCAACTGTTTTGAATAGAAAATTTATATTAGAATTAGCAATAGAAAATTTCCATTATTTTAATATTTATTATTTCTTTCTCTCTCATTCTCTCCTCTAGCACCTTCAAAATCCTTCAACCATTCCTCTCCTAATTCATTCTCCTCTGGAATCCTAACCACATTCTCTTGCCAGCTTCTTTCATCTTTTATTGCTCTCTTACATCCTTCCCATACATGTTTCCATGTTTTCTCCTCCCATTCACATATTCTACACTTTCTGTTCTCTTCTTTTTCCCAATACTTTCTCTCCCTTACCTCGTTTTTCAATCTAAATCTTTCTATTAATTGTCTTTCCCTCTCCCTTTTTTATAATTCTTCATCGTTTACTCCAGTTCCATCTCCTGTTTCTCTATCATGAGAGAACTCCCTCCTTTCTTCTTCCCATCTCGTTAATTCGATCGCCTTTCCTCTCCTCTCTTTCACCTACATCAAGCACTTTTTCGCCAACTCCCCTCCCCTTCCCTAGCTCAGCTTCGTCTCAAATTTTCGTGCCTTCTTTTCCGCTCTAATACTTAACTTATCCCTTTGCGCTTCTTCTCTCACCATATACCTTGGAGTCCTCCAGTCTGACCCTAGTGTATACCTTATATACCTTTCTTGTACACTATCAATATATTTCCTTTCTTTTCATCCCCATTATGCCCGATTCATAACCTAATACCAGCCATATCAGCGTATCGAATAACCACAATTCTCCTTCTCCAATATTTTGTAACCTTCTTTTTTCATTCTCCATATCTGTTTCATAACCATTGCTGCTTTTTTCATCCTTTCTCTCATATGAGCTCTATAATCTTAATTCGTTTGCAAGATATATCCCAAATATTTAAACTCCTTTACTTCCGCTGACTTTATTCCCTTCGATCTGCCCGTCCGTTCTTTCCTCCTTCCCCATCCTTTTCTAAACCTCATTATCTGTGTCTTTTCTACATTTAAAGTCAACTTTTTTCATCTAGGTATTTCTCTAATTCTGTGATTAAGCCTGCCATCGCTTCTTCATCCTCTGCCATCAACGCTATGTCTTCTGCGTATGCCAGTGTATCTGTCTTTTCTTTTCCTATCCTAACTCCTTCCCAACCTTTTCTCCTCATTTCTTCTCCCAAGTCTGGTATTAATATATTAAATAAGAGTGGGCTCAGAGGAGATCCTTGCTTCACTCCTCTCACCAACCAGAAACTATTTCCTACTTGATCTCCTACTTTTACTCGGATTTTTGTCTCCCTAAAAATTTCCGATACTCTCTTTATTAATCCCTCCCTTATCCCCCTTTTCATTATAACGTTTTCTATTTTGCCTTGGTCTAATGAGTCAAACGCCGCTTTTAAGCCCACAAACATTGCTATCATTGTACCTTTTCCCCTTTTGATTCTCATATTTACTAGATAGTTGCCTCCATATTTCCATAATTCATTTGGAAACTCATAAATACCAAGTGCCTTTCCATCCTTCATCATTCATAAAACCTTTACTATTTCTTTTCTTGTTATGTCCTCTTCCTTATTTCTTTCTCTACCATAATTTCCTCCCTTTCTAACTTCTTTCTCTACTCCTCCTAACAAATCCAAGAAACATTTCTTCCATTCTACAATTTCAATATATTGGTTTACTCTTTTTCTTCCTTTTCTTTCTCTATTTACTACATTTCATACCTCTTCTTCCGTCCTAGCCTTCTCCGCCTCTTCCTCAAACCTTTTATTCTCTTCCTCTTTCATTTGATCACACAACTCAGTATACTCTTTCTTTTTTTTCCTATATTCTTCGCCGATACTTCGTTCTTTTCTCCACTTTCTTAATTTCTTTCTGGCCTTCTTTTTTTCTCTTTGCATTCCTCATTTCATCCACTTCTGTTCCCTCCTTTCACCCCCTAAGCGTGTATACGAGGTGTGTTCAAAAATTAAGGTGACTTTTCAATTTTCGCGGGCTACGTACATTCAAGTTTTAAATTTTTTGTTGCATACGGTGAGTCTACTCTGAGTAAGAAAAATGTGTATAAGTGGTACAAGCTGTTCCAAGAAGGCCGAGAGGATGTCGAAGACGAACCTCGCCCTGGACGTCCCAGCAGGTTAACAACAGATGAAAACGTTCAAGCAGTGGAAGAAATGGTGTTGAAAAATCGCCGAATTACCATCAGAGAAGTTGCTGAAGATGTTGGCATATCAGTTGGCTCATGCCATGCTATCTTTTCGGACGTTTCGGGCATGAGACGTGTGTCAGCGAAATTTGTTCCAAAACTGCTTAATTTTCATCAAAAGATCCATCGCATGACCATCGCTCAGGAGGTGTTGAATGAAGTCAATAATGATCCTAATTTTCTCAAAAGGGTTATAACTGGGGATGAATCGCAGGTGTATGGTTATGACGTCGGAACTAAAGCCCAATCGTCTCAGTGGAAGCATCCTGAGTCTCCAAGACCGAAAAAAGCACGTCAAGTTCGGTCAAATGTGAAGGTTTTGCTCACTGTCTTCTTTGATTGCCGTGGCGTAGTGCATCAGGAATTCTTACCGCAAGGTCGCACGGTCAATAAGGAGTATTACCTTTAAGTTATGCGCCGTTTGCGGATTTAAAAAAAAACAATTCGTGGCTTTTGCATCACGATAATGCACCTGCTCATTCATCGTTGCTTGTGAAAGATTTTCTGACCAAAAACAGCACCACATTCATACCTCAGCCTCCATATTCACCGGATTTGGCCCCAATGACTTTTTACTTTTCCCAAAACTGAAGAGACCCATGAAAGGACATCGATTTTCAACGATTGAGGAGATAAAAACTGCATCGCTGAAAGAACTCAAGGCTATACCACAAAATGATTATCAGAAGTGCTTCGATGATTCCCGTTTAAGATAAATCATCCCAACTCCTCCAAGCTTTTCAACAACTTTTTTCCTTCCCATTTAGTACCTTATCTTTGGATTCTCTTCCTCTCTCTTCTCTGCATTCACTTTCTCCTCTACCTCCTGTTCTCGCATTGAAACCACCACCTATTATCATCCTAATCTCTTTTGTATTTTCTTCAATCATTTCTTTAATCTTCTCTGCTTTTTCCTGCATATCACCGTTCACATAAATCCCCACTACCTTACACTTCTCTCCTCCCATCGTAGCCTCTTCTACTATTACTCCTTCTTTTTGTTAATTCCAGTCTTTCTTACCTTTCCCTGTTATATATTCATTCCTTATTCCCATCACCATTCCTCCCATTGCTCTGCCCTTTTTATCCTTCCTCTTTGTATTTTACACTTGCCATTTGTAACCTCTTGGTAACCTTCCCCTTACTCTTCCCCATCCATTTTCATCTATAGAAATCTCCATCATTATTACTATATCCCTTTGTGTCAAATTTCTCATAAACTTCCTATTCTTTCTCTATAATCTTGAAATATTCCAGTAACATATCTTCCATTCTTCCCTGCTTTCGTTTCTCGTCTCTTTTTGCTTCTTACTATTTCTTATTTTACTATCTCCCGTTCCTTCCTCACCTGCTTTCCCAACACTTCGTTTCTTCTATCTCTTCGCTTTCTTCATCCCAATCCCACCATACTCCATCTGCATTCCCCCATACTTAACCCATGTTTTCTTTCCCTTTTTTCTTTCCTCTTCCGCTATTTTCCTTAATTTATATTGCATCTTTCTTCCTACCAATGTCTAATCATCCTCTATTCTCTCTGGGCTTCCATATTATAACCTCTTCTTTGTCACTACCTCCCTCTTATGTTCCCTTTTTTTTAGTTTCACTAGTTCCATTATCTCCCCTTTTCACTCTTCTATTGCTACGTTTCGCATTTCCTCTATCTCTACGTTAGCATCAATCCTTTTTAGCACTTTGTCCACCCCTTCCTTCAGCTCATTCCCTTCTCATCTTATAACCTTTATCAATATGTTTCTTTTTCTTTTTTCCCTCTCTTTCTTTTCTATCCTTTGTTCTATTTCTACGCCTTTCCTTCTCCCTATTCCCACTCTCCCCGCCTCCAAACGCCTGATTCCAGTTTGTTTACCTTTTTATTAGGCTTTTCCTGCTTTTCTAATCTTTGTTCGAGTGACTGCATCCTTTTTTCTATTTTTTCCCTTACTGCTTCCCATTTCCCAATTTCTCTCTTAAGCTCGACCATTTCCCGCCTTATTTTTTTCCTTACTTCCTCTCCTCGTTTCTCCTGCTTTTTCTCATATATCCCTATAACTCTCTGTGTTCCCGCTAGCCATTTAATTGATGCAACTTACGTAAACTCTTTCGCAACTGTACTGCCCCACCCAGCTGGAATAAACTTAGAGGATTGTAAAGTGAACGAGAAGAATTCGATAAAATTCATCGAAATTAAAACTGAAAAAAAATAATAGACTCAAAACAATTTTAAAATATAAAAAACTTCATGAATTCACTGACTTTGAAATAGGCTTACAAAAATTTAAGGGAATTCAAAATAATTGAATAAAATGTCAACTAATTCAAAGCGAGATTGAAATAATATAGGTTCAATTAAATAAAAACTTTAAAGAATCCAAAAAAATTTTTTCAATCAAATAGAACGGAATAGAGATTATATAATAGAATAGAAGAATAATTCGAAACAAAATTTTAAAATCTCCTCAAATTTTTGAAACCCTGCGAAATCCGTCACTTATCGTGAATCATCTAAATTCTAAAACTCCTTTACAAACAATAATTGTAATATAATGATACACACACAAACACATACACACACACACACACACATATATATATATATATATATATATATAGAAATTCAAACAGGCCAGTTCGAATCGAGAAAAAAAACTTCGAACTAGGTAGTTCGAAAGTCTTCCGAATCAAATTTCGACGCGCTCAGTTTGAATCGAAGGAAAGCCGATTCGAAGTAGGCAGTTTGAAAGTCGTTCGAATCGACATTCGACGCGTTCAGTTCGAATCGTAAGAAAAACGATTCGAAGTGGACAGTTTGAAAGTCCTTCGAATGGACATTTGGCGCGTTCAGTTCAAATCGAAGGAAACCGAATTGGTCGGCCAACAATGCCGACCAATCTAGAGCTGGGGGAGCCAATAAAAATGGATTCAATGCGAAACCATGCTGAACTACTCCGTAAAAGGGGCTATGTAAGCGGAACGCCTACTCTACCACAGCTAGAACAAGCCGGCAACAAAGAAAGAGAGGCGACACTCAGACCAACCACGGGCAGGCATCCAATAGATGAAGAGCGATGCTTTACGACCCGGAGAAACATCAACACCAAGGTTTCTCTCAAGCCTAAGGATCTGGCTGAAATGGATGTCGAGCTTCGTGGACATTTTTCCGGTGAATCCAACCTCTGGGCTATCAATTATTGTGTGTATAATGCAGCGAGAGCTTTAGCTGATGCGATCCGTAAAGCAAAACCAACGGCTGATCATAAGACCAAAAGACGAATGCATCAACTTGTCATAAAGATGTCGAGATGTCGGAGGTCGAAGTATTTTGGAGAGAAGTCTACGAAGTTCAGCATAAACTGGACTAAGACTCAGAAAATATAAATAGCTTCAAGGAGTTATGCGTTATCCTCATAACACCTGATAAAGAATGCCCACACATCATTACCTAGGAGGTGAAAAAAGTATTAAGAGGGATGAAGAACTATTCCGCACCGGGACCAGATTGTATCAAAACCTTCTGGTGGAAGAAGTTTTCTTCAACCCATCAGGATTTGGCCCGTCTTTTCACCTCATATTTGAAGTCGGAAGAGCCGATTCCAGAGTGGTTGTTGGAAGAGCGTACTATACTCCTGACGAAAATAGGCAACTTAGCTGACCCACAGTACTACAGGCCAATAACTTGTCTGAACACGCTTTATAAGATATTCACAGCTATCCTAAATGATAGGATTGTTCGGGCAATTGAACCTGTATGGCAAGAAATGTATGAACAACGAGGCTCAATGAAGGGCGTAGCCGGATGTCGGGAGAACCTGCTCATCAAAAGATGTGTCTGCAAAGATGCAGCATTCTACCAGAGTGACCTATCGATGGCCTGGATTGATTATCGGAAAGCTTTCGATTCTACATCCCATAGACTTATCACCTGTCTTTTGGAAATCTTAAAGGTTCATCCTCAAATAGTTGGGTGCATAGAGAGATTGATGCCGCTTTGGAAATCCAGATTTACTATCTCATCTGGCAAAAATCGTGTTACAACTAACAAGGTCACGTTTCAGAGATGTGTCTTTCAGGGCGACAATATGAGCCCACTCCTCTTTTGCCTTACATTATTGCCACTATCTCTAGCACTACGCCATTCCGACGGGTACTTGTGCGGCAAACCTGCAGATCGAAAGTACAA
>NC_046664.1:141369191-141381625 GCF_010883055.1 Belonocnema kinseyi | reverse complement strand
AAAGTCCCGGGACGGTTGGATGTTTTCTCAGGTAAAATCTTTTTAAAAAAAGTGAAGGTCATTCCGGAAGTAAATTTCAATGAGGTATTAAATGGTGACATTCATTTTGACCTTGGAGTTGATTTTCATGGCTTTTTGAAGGCCAACTTTGTTTTTTTTTTAAATGAAAACCCCCTTTTTTACAACTGCAGTCGATAGAGCGGAAAATTCTACATTTAGTTACGCCCAAGTCAGGTCAGTTGTAACATTCAAGGTCAGTTAGAGGTTATTTGAAATTAACAAGGTTTTCCAAGAGGTCAGAGCAATTGCTGAAGTAAATTTCAACGTGAAATGCACTGGTGAGCTTTGTATTGATCTTAGTGTTGATCTTCAAGGTTTTTTCAAGGTTTTTTCCAAGCAGTTTACGTTTACATTCAGCATTACCTAGGAGCAACGACGTTGATGTAGTAAATTCTGTTCCCTTTGGGGTGCTTGATTAGCGTGATTTCCCTTGACTCTCACGTTTCGGGGTGCTTGATTAGCGTGAGTCCCCTTGCCTCTCACGCTTCAGTGAAGATGTTCGAACTAAAAACCTTGAGCTGCTTGACAAAAAGCTATGCGATTTTAAAAATGAGTTACAGCATTACGAATCGTCTCCCTGTCAATCAAAGTAGCCTGTTGCAGAATCCGATTCTGCAATACGTCTAACCTTTGCGGTGCGTTGAGTATACTTTGCTCTTTAAATAACCCCAAAGAAGATAGTCGAGACGCGTCAGATCAGGAGATCTAGCAGGCCACTCGATTTCGCCCCTTCTTCCAATCCACCTTTGAGGAAACTGAGTATCCAAATATGCTCGAACCTCCTTACCGTAATGAGCTGCTGCTCCGTCCTGTGGGAACCAAATATTTTGAAAATTATCGCTTGTAATCTCCCTTATTCTTGGTACAATTCAGTTTCTGAGAAGCTCTTCATATGCACGGGCATTGAGATTACCATCAATGAAGAAAGGGCCTATTAATGTATCATTCAAGATACCGGCCCAAACATTAATCCTTTGTGGATATTGTGTGTGACTCTCCAACATCCAATCAGGATTGGTGTCGGATCAATATCTACAATTTAGCCTGTTAACTTCACCTTTTAAAGTGAAAGTAGATTCGTCTGAAAATACTGTATTGTACAAGAAAAGAGGATCTCGATTAATTCTGTCCATCATAATTTCACAAAATTCAACCCGACGATCAGGATCGTCTTTATTGAGCTCTCGTATCAGATGAACTTTGTAAGGATGGAAATTAATGCTTTTTAAAATATTTCGCACTGCCTCAGGAGCAACGTCATGCTCATCACTAGCTCGACATAAACTAAGGTGTGGGTTTTCAACAAATGCTTGGCTATGTCCATCTGAATCTTCTTAAATCCCGCAGATTTTGGCCGACCAGTTCTCTGAGGGTCATTGATACATCCATGATTCATAAAGCGCCTTACAGTTCTTTTAATTGTTGATTTTGAGACAGGATTTAACTCTTCTTCATCACGAAAAGTGCGATTAAAAAGCAAAAGAACTTGATCACAAGATCGAACTCGATCTCCCCAACCACGCATCATTAATACAGATACCCTCTCTCGTTTCGAAAGTTTAGCTTGCGCCATAATAATCTTTCAGCGAAAGATAGTAAGTATGTACTCGTAATACGTAAATTTAGTTTCGATTCGTAATATCGCCTTAGGTAGTGACCTCTTGGAAAACATTTTTAATTTCAAATAAGCTCTAACTGACGTTGCCCGTTACAATTGACCTATGACTTGGGTACGTACCTGAACGTAGAATTTCCCGCTCTATCGTTTTTTTCCATTCGGTCTGAGTGCGTCGAATGTCGATTCGAGAGACTTTCGAATTGGGGAATTCGAATCAATTTCCGTACGATTGGAACTGCATGCGTCGAATGTCGGTTCGAAAGACTTTCGAACTGCCCACTTTTAACCGTTTTTCTTACGATTGGAACTGAACGCGTCGAATGTCGGTTCGAAAGACTTTCGAATTGCCCACTTCGATTCGGTTTCCTTCGATTCGAACTGAACGCGCCGAATGTCTATTCGAAATACTTTCAAACTGTGTGACAGGGTAAATTTCATTGAGCTGTCACATCTTAAAGGGGATTTAATTTCATGATTCGCGAACAACATTACCAGGGCCAAGAACGGAAGTCTCGACCACAGGGTACTCATCGAAAACTGTCAGTTGTTTATTTATACCTTCCGAATTTTTGTTCCATGGCCTATCCACCACCTCCAAATCTCCGAGAATGAGCTGCCAGTTCCAAGGGTTCGCTGAATTTACCAACAACTAGGGTTAATGACTTATCAGGAACCACATTTCCGCAATCTTGTGCCTCCAGTTTCCGATCTCAGCACGAGATTGCGGGCCTCAACTTCTCAGCAAGGGAGTTTTCTCACTCGGTGGAGAATTCACAGTTTTCTCTCTCCATCTTATCGCCGAGGTCTGACGTCACCACTACAACTGCCACACCATGGTATGGCTCATCGGTCTTCGGATGGAAAATCGTTTCGACGTCAACATCGAGACTCGAATAGGCAACGAGCGTCCATCGAAAGGTTATAATATGTAAAATCGGTAACTCTGTTTACGCCGTAAGTATAAGGAACTTGTAAAAATGCGCATGCGCGCCCTCTGCGGTCGAACCTAGTTAATAGGCTATTTAAACTTGTATATTAGAGCGAGGGATTCACGTTCAGGCCAGGATTGTACTAATATTTACGTCGTCAAAATAGTAAGAGATTAATGGAAATCATAGTTTTGTTCTAGCCAGTCCCTCCAGGTGTCGAGCGGCCGAATGAGGCTCCGAGAGGTTCCGGTCAACTTTAGGTTATCCACGTGCCAGCGGTAAATAACGCATATTTAGCCTTCCGCACATTCGCTTAGGTCATAGATTTTCGGGCATGGGCCTGTGAATGTAGTTATTTGATTTTAATGGTTATGCTGCTCACGCTTGATTTGAATTTTCCCGCGCGAAACCGAGGCTGGCAAACTTGCGAGATTCATGAAACTCGCCTCTGCGAGATTCATGAAGATTGGAATCGGAGTTTTAGTGAGGAGCTTTCCTTGATTTGCTTGGATAAATGGCACTAGGTTGTCGAAAATAATTTCTAGTTTAGTTAATAGATATTTAGTAAAACTATTATTTTAAAGTCAATTTAGGATTTAGCTTATGAAACCACGGTCTTAATAGTACTCTTATAGGTATGTCAAAACCCAACGAGAATCTCACGGAAATCAAGCATACTTTTATTAAATGATTACTTTTTAGGTCTAAAATCTTGTCGTTAGTGGCGCTGTTAATCGGGTTTTGTCATTTCCTATGTTCAGCAAAACATAAATTTTTGAAATAAGTCAAAGATTCCTCAGTAAGCGTTGAAGTACCTAATTTAGTCTTTGTTTAATTATTAATAATTTTTAATAAACCTTATCTAGTGATATACATGTAAAATTCATATTAATTCTTTTGTATTTTCAAATTTTCCCGCCTATTGCTAAAAATCAGGAACTTTGGCATATTTCAAGAATCACTTTACTTCCGGGCCGTTTTGTTTTGGAAACTGGAGAAACTCACTTAATACTAATAGTTATTGTGGATTGTACTGTTACTTAACAATTTATTTATAAAATCATCGTAGAATTGACTTTCAGATGGTAAGGATGAGTAGTTCCGAGTTTCTCCGGCAGTGCGTTGTGGCTTAAGGTTCTGTGAACGCGCCCTGACGCGAGAAACCCGTTGAGTTGACGGTCTAGGCGCGTTGCACGGGACCTGTCCCTGACTCACTTCGTTTTTGGCCTCTGAAGTATAGAGCACACTTGAAAGACGTATCTGGGATTTTGATTTACTGTTCTTACCGAAGTTGGTATATATCGTATTGAATTATCGAAATAGGATGTCCAAGGTAAATTCCTTTTTTTTATTTGGTTCGGCAGGCTGGGCAATGGTGAAACTCGACCCGTCCGTAGGACCTTTCGGGACTTGCTTCCACCATCGCCAAGCTTGACCCCTCACAAGTGCTGCTCTTGTTTTTTTTTATTTTTATCGTACGATCATTCGTGAATTCAAGTCAGTGTGTACCGCGGAGGTTAAGGGGTGTGGGACTTCGCGACTTTGCTTATTTCTAACCGAAATGTGCCCCGGAAGGTGGCATTTCGCTGAGTTCGCGTCGTCGACCACGTGGTCGATCTAACCTCTCTTCGGCGTCGTAGGTTGTAACTACTAAAGTTAAAGTAAATATAGAGTCAACAATAAATTGTTAGATATCGGTGAATAAATGATGAGTTAATCTCTTTCTCTTAGAAGATCAAATGTGCCGTTGCTGGCATTAAGATCCACCTCCATAAGATTTTTTTGTGCGTTCCCAGTAATTCTCCTGACCATTTTCTGAGATTTTCCAGACTTCCTTCCAGGGATTTTCCTGAGAATCTGCTGTGACCGCTGTTCTCATCCTCTCCTTGCTTTCTTCCCCTCATTTCAGGTCGACAGCTTCTTTAAAGTTAGTTGCTTTTCTTTAAAATTTATTTTCCCCTTATTTTTGCCGGGCTGAGAGTTTTTCTTTTTTTTTTTTTGTATACTTAAGACGATTTAAGGGGCCTGGCTGGCGCCCAAATTATTAGCGAATGTTATACGTATATGTACATGTGCATGCATATACATATACGTATATACATTTCAATTAACTGATCTGCCATTCTCGAGGTGTAATAAACCACTTTCGCAACTGTCTACTTGAAATCTGTTTGCTTTCGAATCGAACTGAATGCGTCGAAATTCGATTAGGAAGGCTTACGGTCTGCCCCGCTTGAATCGGATTTTTTCGACTTTAAGTGAGCTACGTCATTTTAGAAAAAAAAGGTTCCATTCGAACAATTCTCAGGTCTATGTGTAACTTATATTATGTTAATTTATGTTATTTATTGAATAAGCTCTCTTCGAACAAATATTTATAGTATAATTATAGACCAAAACTAATCTACATTACGCCGATTTTCACTCAAATGATGTAAGATTTGAAAAGTCGAGCAGACCTAATTTGCAAACCTCTTCTTCTATAACTTATCTTAATTCAACATCGAGATCAAAATCTTTTTTATCCGTACCCTGGCGGACCGAAGGAATCAACAGGAGCCTCTACAAAGTTCCCTTAAAGACCCCACTGAGTCCCCCTTTGGTTCCTTTTTAAAAAAACTCAAAAAGCAGCAAGATCAAATTTTAAATTGCTGAAATTCGGCTTCTAAATTAAAATTTGCATTACAAACTTACGAAGTAATCGCAATACTTTTTCTTGCAGCATTAAAAACTTTTAATCATAAAATACGTCCCATTTACATTGGCCGAATGCGGCTTGAAGTGCATTTTCTTTTAGTAGCAGTTAATGAGCGTTCGGTCAATAACTTTAAAAATTTTGTCTAGATGCTATCGACACGTAGTGGAAACATCAGACAACAATGCTGCGATGCAAGTGAGATCAGTCAAGCTGTGTCATTGAGATTACGAGATGAGATGTCACGACTTAAGGTTAAGGATTTTTTTCCATTCTCATTTTTCATATTATTCTTATTGGAGAAGGTATTAAATTTGTGTGAAATTAGACATAAAAATTATTAAATATATTTATTTACATTTAGTTGCCAATTTTTTATTTTATTTTTAAACTTCGCGCGCAACATACTACTTGAAATATTATGGATGCGCGTGAAGTCAGCTTCAGCAGAAGTTAATGATATTTATTTTTTTTATTTTTACCGCTGCAAAAAAAAGTATTGCGATTTCTCCGTGAGTTTCTAATGAAAATTTTAACGTAGAATCCAAATTTTAACAGTTTAAAAGTTGCTCTTGCTATTTCTTTGAGCTTTTTAAGAAGGAACCAAAGGGGGACTCAGTGGGGTCTTTAAGGGACTTTTTATAGAGGCTCCTTTCGGTTCATTCGGTCGGCCGAGGTAAGATCTTTTTAAAAACGTTATTTTGTTATTCGTAGGGTTACTTTTTATGCTATTTATAGAATTTATGTATTAATTGAAAATTAAAATTAATCTACATTAAAAAAAAAAAAGAAATTTCTTCAGATTTTTTCAATCTTTTGACATCTTCAAATCGTTTCAATCAATTTTTAAATCTTTTCAAATCAATTTCAATTCGAAATATTTTCAATCTGACGAACCTTTTTACCTTTTTGAGTTGAACTTTCATACTGGCCCTCCTAGAAAAAAAGGATGCACTCGTCCTCTTCCGTCTTTTCCTCCCGAAGCCTATATTTTTTATTTGACTAATGTTTGCTTCCAAGAAACTTTTTTATGCACGTGATTGGAACTATTTTATTCAACCGTTTTTTTAAAGATACACACAAGCCAACATTATGAAATCAGTATGCAGTCTGCAATAAAAATGAATAAATCGGGAACGTAGTAAAATCAGCACCTGGGCGCAGCAGCCAGCAGGAAGGAAGCAGCGAAAACGACATAGCGCACGAACCGCGTAATTATTCCAGTGATGCTAACGGACCGCGAAAACTGGGGGACTAAAAATGTAGCTATACAAAAATAATTAAATTCGCTTCAATTTCCGAGTTCTCTGCATCGAATGAAATTAAATTAATCTGTTTGCGATTTGTACTTGCCAGATTGTATTAAATTGACCTCAATTAACGAATTTTCTCTATCAAATTGAATGAAATTAATTTGTTTATTATTTTTATGTGCGAGATGGCATAAACTTGACTTCATTTGCGCATTTGACGCCCGTGATTCAATGGCATTGATTTTCTCAAAATTATCACTCGCCAGAGAGCATTAAATTGTCTTTAATATTCAAGTTTGGCTTGCGGTATAAAACAGTATTAACTTGATTTCAATTTCGATCTTCCTATTATAATTCAAATGTATACATTTGAGAGCTGAAATAATCATCACATTAAATGGAATTGAAATGCGACACAATTTATTTACGAGAAAAAGAATTGAAACGTAAATTTCAGAAACGGAAAGTGGAGGGGGCTAGATGAGTGAATTAGGGGGGATAAAAGAATGCACGTGAAAAATGACAAAATGGAGATATAAGAGAAGCGAAAGAAAAAGGAAACGGAAGTCTCTTAGAATAGAAGCGTAGATAATTGAAAGTAATTGTTATGCAACATCATAAGTAGATTAAGATGCAGTCGCGTTCTTTCTCTCTCGCTTGGACTCTCGCTTTCGATCGCTGATTCAATAGTTTGCTAAAATGCTTCAAATTGTGCTACAATAAAAACTAGAAATCAAGATCGAAATTCAAGATTTTATGTAAATAGTTGGAAATAACTGTGAATAATAAGGGTAAGATTGAATAAAATATATAGGCGGAGGTTTTGTAAAGAATAGAAGCCATGTAAACCCTTAGAGGACATAATTACTACAGATGAATCCGATTCTTCTATATGAGCCATACTAAATCAAGGTGAAATTTGGAAAGATTTATCTATTGTATACGCGTTGCAAATCATGAATAAAGCAGAGATAAATTATACAGTAACAGATAACAAAGCAGTAGTATGATTAGACAAGTTAAAAGATCCTACGATGGATCCCATTTAGCTTGTTGTAAAGTAAAAATTCAGTTATATAAGTGCAAAGCAGTATACAAGCGAGTTCGTTTAGACGTCAATGCGGATGCGCTTTTACGAAATCCAGTAAATTTTAATGAGAAAGATAGTAAAGAGAATATTGGTTATGGGGATGTTCATAACGATGCTGCAAAGGATTGTAGGTCGAACATTGGCTGCTTCTCCTGAAACAAAGTCTTCAACCATGAATATCCAATACAACGAGCTGTTGTTGGTAAGTGTTTGTTTGTGTCTGTGTGTGTTTTTTTTTTTGAAGATGAGATAGAGCGGATGAAACAGAAGCGGAAGAACCTAGAGACTGCGTTGAAAACGCTGAGAGAGGCCATAGAAGCTTCAAACACTAAAAATATTAATTTTTTACGAGAAGGGCATGGATTCGAAAAATTTTCCTGGTCAGTCATTGATACAGTTTTTAGTACGCAATTTGGTAAGGAAGGTTACGAGATAACAGTATATACATGTGAGAAAAAAACCCTGGTAAGAATTTAGTACAGTAATTCGGTCATTTTCGTGGGGAAAAAGTAAACGAAGATATTTTATTTCAGAATTTTTTAGCGGAGCATGTGATTAGCACGAAAGTAAGTTTTCGTGCGCCTTATGTAATCGTTGAGCCATACCAAAAAATACAAAAAAAAGAGGGCGCCGAAGTTGCCAAAAGTCAATTATTGGTTTTTTTACTTGCGATGCACCGTTTTTGAGATACGCTGCATTAAATTTCTTATATTTGGTTATATTCTTGAAACCGAGGCATTTGAATAACCTATAACCAACAATTCGGACCCCCTCCCCACCCCTTGCCTTATGCGTTTTGTTGAAACTCCAAACGTGTTTGGATTTTATTTTTGGTGAAAACATTATGGTACAGGGAAAAAGACTTTTAAATTAAACAATGCAGAGGACAGTCTTATCTACAAATCATCTGATGTAGGTGCTCCGCTTTAACAATAAATGCACGAACTATAGGGTGCCAAAATTGCAAAAATTCAATTTATTCTCTTTTGCAACGGAGGAAAGAACTGTAATACCATCGCGGTAATTCAAAACTTGTAGAGCAGAAAAAACATTTCTCATTTAATTGAATCAACGAAATGTGAAAATTTCTTGAAACAGTTGATTATTAATGTAATATTACAATATTTAAACGTGTAATATTAAATAGGACCCCGCTTTTCAATACAGCATCAGGGCAAGGCTGCAACAGTTGCTGAACGAAGTAAGTCAGCACAACTGAACAGATAATTTCAAACTTGTAGAAGATAAATTGTTTTTCAAATCAAAAAATGTTTTGTTCGAATTTTTGACCCATTCAGAAATATCAACGTGGAATTTTCACGTGGTAAGTGCACATGTTTTTTTGACGCAAAATTAACAATTGAAATGACTACGTGGTAAGTCCACGTCGAATTTTCACGTTTTTTATTTGCTTGGAATTTCACGTGGGATTACCACCCGATAAGAAGAGAAGAATTCAGAAAAATTCAGAATCTGAATTCCCATTGAAGCATAAATTTTCCTCTGTCGAAAGTTCCACCAAGGAGTAGAAAAAAGCAAAATCTATTCTTTTTATTCGACTTAGAAAAATTTAATAAAAGCGTATTGAGAGGAGTTCGAAAATGATGAAATGCAAAAAAAAAAGAATAGAAAGGCGGAAAATCATGTCACTTTGAAGAAGAAAAACGTAGTCCTTTTAATCGATCAGTTATGAATATATAATAATTATATCAATATAAATAATTTATAGTATTGTCAAGGAATATTTTTATACTTATGTTTGTTTAGTTTACACAACATTATTAAACGAATGTATTATTATGTAAATATTATATTATTGAATCTATAATTTATGTAAACAATATAAAATATTATTATTGAAATTAATCCTCCGTTTTAGCAGACGGGAAATTGAAATTTCCAAACTAATATTCCACAAAAATAAATAGAAACTATGCATGAGCACATCTTGTGTGGGCATATTAAAGGGAATTAAATAAGTAAAAAATACAGCATGTATGTATGACATTAAAAATAACCATGAGAGGTATGTCTACTAATCGGATCAAGAGGAATAAAAAAAATGGAAAATATATTTGCCTGTATAAAATACAACACAAGTTTTAATCGTTAAGGAAATATAAAAAAATTGTTTTGGAGATAAACCGATTCTTTCTTTGGGCACTTCTCTTGATGGAAAATTAGCACATTCAGAAAAAATAAAAAAATGCTTACACTTTTGTTTAATTATGAAAATATTAATTTCTCTCTATTCTTCTCTTCTTACCGGGTGCACTATTTGGACTTGGTTTTTTAAAATGATAACGTGGTAATCCGACGTGGTATTTCATGAAGAAGTATTTCGTGTGAATTCGCGGGGACCAACCACGTAAATAAACATGTGGATATTTTAATTGATAATTTACCGTTAAAATACTACGTGGAATAAGAACGTGAAACTTTCAAGTAGATTTTATGAGCTTGAAAATGTGCTGTCTGATTCTAAAGATATAACCATAAGCAAGAAATATGGTTTAGACCAAATTAGGCAAATAAACCATACATTCTTATACAATAGTAAAATTAAACATCGCAAGTAATTTTCATTACACATTTCAGCAGTCCGGACGACAATGTCGAGTCTCCGCAACCTTGTTCATCACCTCATTATGAAACTACTTCGGTACTTGATGTCAATAAAAGTTTTATATGCAATGGTTCCACTGAGCTTGGTGTCAGACATGCAGACCGCAAAGTACTCATAAGTTCGGTAACTAAGACTTCCATGAAAGAACGTTTGATGACATTACTGCTCGAGCGTGCGGACCAACGTAGAATGGAGATTTGTTTTCGTATCAAAGGCATAGACTTGGTTGAGATTAGCGCTCGGTATCGTTCACATTGCATACTAGATTTGCTTCGTGGGGTAAATGATGAAGCAAAAGAACGCTTTCTATCGGCAGTTGATAAAACAATGGAGTGCACTTAATCTTACATGGAAAAAATGCACACGCCTGCTAATTTACTATAGAGTACCTCGTTTCTCAGATTTCGAAAAAAATATCGTTCTCACGTAAAAACAGTTAACGAAAAACCAGTATCTAAATATGACAATGATATTTTGATATATGAAGTTACAGGAGCACGGGTAGCCGTGTGCTTTAAAAATACAGGTTTTAGATTGCTATCAGAGGCTTCGTATTCAAACAGGGAGGAAGATGCTATAAAAGAAAGACACAGAGTAATGCTTGAGGCAAAGGCTAATGCTATAGAAGAGATCTATTCTGAAGTATTCGATTGATGAGTACCCTGCAACAACTTACTTTTTTCGGGATGCTAAAGGAGATATTCTCGAAAGTCTGTTGATTTTTCTCCAAAAAATAATTTTTCTAGGGAAAAGGAAAAGTAGTGTCAGTGACTGGAAGAAAGCAGTTATTGCCATTGAACATTCTATCATGAAGGCTACACGACCACAGAGTTTTCTGTCAATAGTTTTTCTGGGTGTCGGTTGTTTAAAAAAAATGGCATCCGTCTTCGTGTCGATATTTTGTCTGCTATCGGTTTCACTTGTTCTTACTCCGATGGCCAACTATTTAAACTGTCTTGCATTGCAAGAGACAATATCAGTTCTTTAGATGGAAACGGGTCATAGAATCTCATGGGTATTATTCAGGGTGTAACTTCAACTACGGCTATTGTGCAAGAGCGAACAGTAGGTGGAGAGGTGACGATTCGAAGATCAATCAATGTTGCTGAGTTAGCTAAAATTGAACTTTTTTCATACGACCCCCATCTATTGGTATGAATAAAATTTCTATTTTGAACCTTGACGAAATGTTTCCAGTTCTAAACGAAAATTAAAACCAGAATGAACGATTTGATTTGGACTTACTGGAAATGGTCTCTCAAGAAAACGATACCTGGATGAAATGGTTTTATCAAGGAGATAATACCTGGATTTTATTTTCATTTCTTAAAAATGTTATTTTTGCCCTGTATCAATAAATTCCCTCATGATAACGCGACAGTAAACACTACTCTTTTACAATCTTGCAAAGTTGGGAACTAAAGTGGTCAGAAGATGAAATTCGTAGCCTTCGATCAGCTACTTTACTGGAAGGCAAGGAACTTCATAGCGACCACGAGAAAAGATTCTGAGTTGAAAGATAATGTGGTTCATCTTGGTTGTTTCCATATGTTACTGTCCTACATGGGTGCGATAGGCAAAGCATATTCGAGAACTGTTCGGGCTTACCGGTTAAGCAATCTATCACTGGCAAAGATAGTCAAAGATTCCCCTGATCCTGACAAGTCAACGCGCGGCTATTTGGAAGATATTATCAGGGATTTAGACAGGACACATGTCATGAATGCTATTCCTGAGGAATCTGCAAATAATTTATCTCAATCGTTCGAAACCCAGCTAACGGTGCTTGAAGAAATAGGCCCGACGAAAAAACTATAAGTTCAATATTTGCGCATGATAACTCTGAAAACAGTTGTTGGGAGCAGAGCGCATAGGCAAGTGGAATCTGCATCTTACCGCGAACAGGAGCATTCTACCATTTTTTCATTCAAATGGGTACTTTAATTAAGCCAAATCTACTCATCTGTATTTACAAGATATGATTCTAATTCCGGTTTGATGAATATTTCTGAACAGTTCGAAATTTTCAGTGACGTTTATAGACAAAGTTTAGAGCAGCACATCGATGCGCGTACTTCTCGCATCAAAAGAGATAATATGGATGTCGAAAAAATGATTGCCTGGTTTGCCTCTCATTATCTTTTTTATATACTGCACTTTTCA
>NC_046664.1:141363524-141369091 GCF_010883055.1 Belonocnema kinseyi | reverse complement strand
TACAATACTGTATACTATACTATTTTCAAACCTGTTTTTAAGCATCGAAGTAAAATATAATGTAGTGTCCATTGATATACTGTTAATCTTCCAGAGAATAATGATTTCTCTGACAAGAAAACGTCGGCTGGGAGAAGGACTGTGCCGAATCGACCGGGTGCTGAAAACTGTCCTGATTCGTAGAAGTCAAGAAAACTGTGCCGATTCGGATAAGTTTTATAAAATGTGCCGTTTCAAGAAGGATAAACTTTTGCTCCGTTTCGAGTTAGCAACTCTTATGTTCTATTTTAGATGATAATTTTTAAATTGACGTTTTTAATTTAAAGAATTTTAAAATGCAGAGCTGAAGACTTGAACCATTAAAAATTAAAAGCATTTAAAGTGGAAAATTTTACATAAAACATTTATCTTTTACCATTTATTACTTATTATTATATTTGAAAGTTTTGAAAAAACTTAAAAAATACTGTTAAACAATGTTAAATTTTCAAGCATGTTTTCACTATTTGAAATTAAAATAATTCAACTTCTAATTTAAGAAGTGTTCAATTATAACAAAATTAATTTTTCAATTTTTACTGTTTCTATTAACAGTTTATCTGTATTTCATTTAAACTTGTTTAATTAGATAATGTAACTACTTTAAATTTTATGCGTGTCAATTATTAAGCATTCTAGTACAAAGCCTTAGTGCTCAAATTTTTCAATTTTAATGATCGGAAAATTTTTGAATTTTTTTTCTTTGATTAAAATATCAACTCTGATATATATGTCCAAGTAGAAATTTAAGTCGGAGGCTGGCCATTCTACAGCCAGAGAGCCAAGCTTTAAGCCGGGAGCTGACCGGGGAGTCCAACCGTAGCCCGGAGAAGATCAATTGGTGATTTACTAGATTTAAATAATTCGGGTTTCAATTGTATAAAGAGCATCAGTCACTAAAATAAGGAATCAATTTTATAATTTTTTACTGCAGAATTGGAGCATATTAATACATGAAATTCAACACCCCCAACACTCAGACAATATTAACTATTTTCACGTCGTTGAGAGACAAGAAGGGTATTTAAAAAATAAATATTAAATGATTGCGAGTATTTTGACTTTAAATATTAATAGTCTTGCTTAGAGTAAATACATATATTACATTTTTATACATTATATTACAAATAAAATTTCTGAATCTACGGGCTATCGAATCTACATATCTATACCTAAATCTAAGGCTTAGCAGTCGGGAGTGCTAACCACTGTGCTAAACCGACAAGTTGAAACTCGTTGAGAAAGCCATCCTCATTAGCTACAGTTCAGAAAAGTTAATGTACCAAATTTTAAGTTCTCTTTTTCTAATTATTTATTATAATGCGGCGTTATATAAATATAAAATACACGAACTTTT
This sequence comes from Belonocnema kinseyi, assembly GCF_010883055.1. Taxonomy (NCBI): domain Eukaryota; kingdom Metazoa; phylum Arthropoda; class Insecta; order Hymenoptera; family Cynipidae; genus Belonocnema; species Belonocnema kinseyi. The sequence goes on along the minus strand of NC_046664.1, from coordinate 141,367,695 downwards.
AACAGGAATATCAATAAAATACATTTTAAATAAATAATTTAAATCGATTAAAATTTTTCTTGGCGTGATATTTTGTTTTTTTTTCGTTGTAGATTATCTTACAACTTTTTACAATGACAGGAAATTTAATTTTTTATGAACATTTACAATTTTTCATAAAGATGGAACTTTAAATTTTTTTCTTAAAAAAAAAACATTTCGAATTTCAAAAAAAGTGTCATGGAATTTTTGTCACAAAATGCATTGTTTGTAAGTCTGAACTCATGAAACCTTAAAATTTGTGCTGTCAAAAAGATAATCACCGAATATATTTTTTCGCGTTGAACATCCATGTGGGTATACGCATCCATTTCTTACTAAAATCAGAAAAAGTAATTAAGTTATAAACAAAGGTTAACAATTTTATTATTGCCAATCAACTTCCGGCCAGCTACCGTCTGAGCATTCGATCATAAGATTTGTCCGATCAGAGCCCAGTCAACCCCCGGCTGGGGGTTTGACATCAATTTTGGCTAACCAGTCTCCGACCAGCGTACGGCTAGGCTCTTAAAAAACATACATAGCCCGGTCAATCCCCGACCAGGAACCTTCTTGTACCAGGGCTAATCCGGGCTATTTACAAATGGGTGCGTACATACTTAAAAAACAGTACTTTTTTAAAGTTTGGTTTTCAAGCACAATAAATTTTACGTTTATTATGACATTATAAAACAAAAAAGGCGAAAATACAACAAAGAAATATTCTCTAAGCCGAAACTACAACAGAAATGACTCAGGCGTCCCTGATTGCAGTGTAAGTCACTTTTCGGTTGAACCTCTCGGCCCCTCTATTTTCCTATAAGAAAAACACGGCAAAAACCTCAATTTCTACCAATATGAGTCTGGAATGCACAATTTTCAATAAAATGAGTGCGAATTGCAGAATAATCTTAAAATCACTTTCCCTAATGCATTATTTTATCAATTCATAATAAAATGAACTGACTTTATTGATCTTTAATTGAATCTAATTATGTAATATCTCTAAAAAAAGGTGCACATTCATTATACTTTGTAAAAAACATTTTTACGAAAATAAAAATTGTTTAAACACTTATGAATAAGTAATAAAAATACGAGACGTACGAGAATTTTATGTAGCTTGTTGAAGCATGTACAAAAGACTACTTTTTTGCTTCATTCCAGTAAAAAGTTGCATTCAATTAAGAAACAATTATTTAAGCAATTAACATTGACTGTTTAAGAAAAAGTCTAATTTTAACTTTATAATTTATCCACCTAAAATTAGCTGTGAAAATAAAACTACACCAAAGAAATATTCAGGACAAACATACCACAAAATAGTTGATCCTCGTTTGGAGCTATGCTCGCAAACAGAGCAGCATTTTCCTTAGTCGGCAAGAGTCTATTTTTCGCATTTCTATAAAAAATAGCTGCATCATCTTTTGCACGCCTTGTCCATAACTTTACTTGAGGTTACTTTTCAGAATGACAGTAAACGTTTGCATGTTTCTTTCCTGTTACAGAAAAATTACTCAATAGCGAGGGCCGCGAACTGCGACGGGCACTCTTCTCCTTGAAACAGATCTTTCAGGTAAGTTTCGGATAAAACTTTTTTTATTTTGCAATTCATATGATTTCTTTTATAAAGAAATATTAGTAGAAGTATTAGTCAACAAACTTTAAGCGATTCCAACAGAGGAAAGTAAAGTTCCATTAAAAGAAAAAATGCTATATAACCCAGTAGAGATCTAAAGCAGTGGAACTGAAATTGTAATGCCGACAAGTAGATATAAGATAATGAAGTAGTCCTTCTAAATAAACGGATATTTATTGCCACTTGAAAGAAATCGAGATTCTCTATGTAACACACATATTTTGTTTTACATTTAAATTTACAACGAAGATTTCAGATTGTTCAATTGATTAAAACAATGATCAGTTTCTTAAATATAATTTTAGATTGGCCAAAACCGATCAAAACCGAAATTTCCGCAAGACTTTAATTTTAGTCTCTTTGGCACCAGATGATTCTCGACTTGCCACTTTGAAATAAAATCCTGCTTCGCACCTGAAAAGTAATTAAATAAAAAAAAAGACTGCGAAGCCCAGTCTCTCGGTAGCTCGGTAACCTCTGTTGTAGCTGCCCGAAAAATGTTTACAAGGACATCAGACGGATATTAAAGGTCCGATAAGAATGTGATAAAATTAATAATTCCAAATTGAGTAAGATTTCGTGTACTATTAATTTATTTAGTATTTCCCTAACCTTTCTATATACACGTATAGAGACTCTTAAATCAAGTAGTTGAACACACACATCAAATTTCGTTGATATTCCCTTAAATAATCGATCTTTACTGGAAACTTAGAACCATTTCTTTCATATAAATTACACTGAAGAGTGACATGTCCATGTTAGAGTGATACAAATTTCCTAACATCCTACCGCATCCACTGACGTCATTTAGGGGGAAAAGTTTATAATCTATCCAATTATCTATAACCCAAGCCGCCCGACTTTTCAATTGTCCGAGATCAGCTACGTTCAGAGAAATCAAGTAGAAATATAAAGCAGGTTTAAAAAATACTTCGGCTCAAAAAATGGACCATTTTGAGACATAGAAATTCGCGACAACAAGTCGACTCTCCAAAAAAATTTAGGGGTTGCGTAATTTTTTATTTATTTTGGATCAATCATTATTAATTATTTTATTATTTAAATATTTCATCAGGATCTTATGAAACGTGATACTTAAGGATTGTTCAGATCGCTGCTTATGAATGGGATGTGAAAAATTCAAAAATGGAATTGACAGATTCAACATGGCGTACAAAATTTATACATTTTTAAAGAGGAAAATTAGAGACACAATATTAAAAAGTTAATCTGCGCACAACATTATTTTTGAACAAAAAGGCTCAAACACATTGTGGATTGAAAAATCAGTTGTTTTGAAAAAACATATTCAAAACGCTTCATGGGAAAATAATTGCACAGAAGGGCTTTAAAATATGTTTCCAAGGAGAATCGTAATCGGCTCATTAGATACAAATATATAAACAAGGAAATAAGAGAGAAAGATTTGGAAAAGAGAAAAGCAAGCCATCCTCTCTCTTATTTTCTTTCTCCTTTCTCCGTCTTTTTTATACTACTTTGGTACTAGCAGGATTCGAGACCATCTTAGATGGTTGTGCTAGGCGTGCAAAACAATTGTTGTTAAACCCACTTTTTACTCAGGTAAATATTTTTAAATGAAATACTAGTTTCTTTTTCATGAGAATAATTCAATAAGAATTAATAATTTTTAAAATACAAGAAATTTTCAACAGGAGAATTTCAAAAATCTGAAAGTTGTGCTGGGTTGTGCTAGGTGTGCAAAACAATTCTTGTCCAACTCACTTTTTACTCAGGTCAATACATTTTAATGAAATACTAGTTTTTTTTTTCATGAGAATAATCTTTAAAATCAAAAAATTTTCAATACGTGAATTTCAAAAATCCGAAAGTTGTGCTGGTTTATGCTAAGCGTGCCAAATAATTATTCTACTACCCATTTTTTACTCAGATTAATATTTTTAAATAAAATAGTAGTTTCTTTTTCATGAGAATAATCTTTGAAATTTAAAAAATTTTCAAAATGCGAATTTCGAAAATCTGAAAGTTGTGCTGAGTTGTACTAGGCGTGCGAAAAAATTATTCTCTTACCCACTTTTTACTCAGGCCAATAATTTTTAATGAAACACTAGTTTCTTTTTCACGAGAATAATCTTTAAAATAAAAAAATTTGAAAAATGCGAATCTGGAAAATCTGAAAGTTGAGCGGGATTATGTTTGGCGTGCAAAACAATTATTCACTCACTCGCTTTTTACTCAGGTCAATATTTTTTTAAGATATACTAGTTTCTATTTTATGAGAATAATCTTTAAAATAAAAAAATTTTCAACACGTGGATTTCAAAAATCCGAAAGTTATGCTGGTTTATGCTAAGCGCGCCAAACAATTGTGGGTCCGGATGCAATAAGGGCACATAAAATTTTTTCGTGCGAAAACGAAGTCCCCTGGATGCTTTAGAAAAAATTATCGAATTTTAATTTTCAAAAGATATATATGGATGTAAAATTTGATTGCGCATCTTTTTTTCTTAAGACAAAAAGTTGTAACTTTTT
>NC_046664.1:141350513-141363424 GCF_010883055.1 Belonocnema kinseyi | reverse complement strand
TTTGAAAATTAAAATTCGAAAATTTTTTCTAAAGCCTCCAGGGGACTTCGTTTTCGCACGAAAAAATTTCATGTGCCCTTATTGCATCCGGACCCACAATTATTCTCCTACCTACTTTTTACTCCGGTCAATATTTTTAAATGAAATACTAGTTTCTTTTTCATGAGAATAATCTTTGAAATTTAAAAAATTTTCAGAATGCAAATTTCGAAAATCTGAAAGTTGTGCTGAGTTGTACTAGACGTGCAAAACAATTATTCTCTTACCCACTTTTTACTCAGGCCAATAATTTTTAATGAAACACTAGTTTCTTTTTCATGAGAATAATCTTTAAAATCAAAAAATTTTCGAAAGGTGAATTTCAAAAATCCGAAAGTTGTGCTGGCTTATGCTAAGCATGCCAAAAAATTATTTTCCTACGCACTTTTTACTCGTGTCACGTCCCGCGACTTTTATAATAATAATAAATAATTATAAACAATGGATTATAATTATATAAATTTTATATTTAATAATAGCTCAACAAGTTAAAGGATTATATTCAACATCCAATTATTATTGTAAACAAAACCTAGTATTGTTAAAATCATTTGTAAAGATCAGATTTGTAAAGACCTATAAGTACGTACACATCGCAGTAAACAAAAATAAGCGATACACATAAATATTCGAATAGCTATCAAAACCAGCAGACTATACACTAACTGAAAAGCCATAAATTAATCAGCAAGCCAAGACTGAAAACAAACAAGATTTTCAGTCACATACGTTAAAAAAAGCTGGTACCTACACCAAATGTACATCCTTTAGTCATTCTGACCTACATATTTCTATAACGGAGACCAGCATCCTAGGTCTAAAAGCAATAAACAGCTTAATAAAGATGACAGCTATAGGAGGGTAAGCTGTTCACACGCAACCAAAAGGACACACGCAAACCTTACGCTCTTCTACCCATCATAATAGCTTACCCTTGTACACCTAGGGAGGTAAACCATATATTTTGGTAACTGCGCCATTCTCCATATTTGGGCATAACAAGATTCCTAATCACTGATTGACTATCTCATTAATTACCCACATGGTACTTTGGAAGGGATACAAGGCATTATGGTTACTGCGACATCCTCCATATATGGGCATATACATAATTCTCAACGCCCATTGGACAATTAGGGTCTTACCACTTTTCTACTTAATTGATTGACAACGCTGATTGGAACCAAGAAGAATCCCTCCTTCTAAAACCACTCACTCCTATTGGAATCTAAGAAGGGATCTTGTGAATAAATACAGCGGTTCGGAAGCAGAAATCAGTTTAGTTCCAGTTTCAGTTGAGCCGATTATACTCCAGCTTCAGTCTTTACCCCAGTCTCGGTTCAGTCTCAGTTCAATCTTAGTTAAACAAATTCTTAGTATAAAGTGTCTTCAAAAACCCTAAACTCCGGTCCAGCAGTGTAGGCCCGTCAACCATTTAAATCTACAAATCTGCGAAGAATAGCTTCTGTGTGTAACTCCAAGTCGACCACACCTGCCACAAAGGGACAATGCAGCCCAGATACGCTGACCTTGCCATCTCAGCCTGCAGAGCCACATTCAGCGCCATCCACCCCCTGCGGGTACCCATACAGGGTGCCAACAGAAGGACGGGCTACTTTCGATTCAATGAACGGGAGGGCGAATCATCCACTCTTTTCAAAAGGGAACTTGTCAGTAAACCAAGGAATCAAATGATTTCAAGCAATTCGGAGATTTATCAGGAAACGTGGATCAAATCTGATCTTTATATTTAAATTCTATTAACACTTAAATAAATATTCATCATTTTTTATATCATAATATATTTGATTTATTTGGTGTATCTGGTAGTCATCCTCATCCCAGCTCTCTAGTTTATTTAAAATTAGATTCTAAAACGAGGAACCACTTGGAATAAAATAAAGAACAAGGTAAGTTACATCTCGTAGGACGTAACATACCTCGTTATATTTTGGTGCATCGGCCTTGGAAATTATAAACTACCAATACAGAAATAAATCCAAAATTTTTTTTGTTTCTTTTAGTTTACGTTACCTCAAATTTAAATCTAAAAATCATTTCAAAACTTTCTCGTCCATAAATTTCAAAATTCTCCTACATAAACTACCAGAAAATCAAATAAGTATACAATTTTGTTTCAATTATTTTAGAAAAGTTATACTTTCTCAATATTTACTTTTTCTGTTATAATTGGTGATATGAACCTGTCCAGGATATTTATTTCTCTGATACTAACCTGTCAATGATTTTTACTTGTGTGTTATATTTACATGTAGGTGTTCATATGTATAATTTATATGTGCGTGAATACTTAATCCCAAGTGTCAAAAAGTGTCCTCAAATTAAGAAATGAAAAATTACTCGTATAAATGTCAACATCAAGTTTAAACACAAAACCTTGAAAAACGGATAACAAGAAATCAAACACAGAAAGACCCCATGTTAGCAGAAATTGTAGAAAATCCTCAAAATCTTCCCTCAAAAACAAGAAAAGCCCTAGACTTTAATCCAGAAAATTTAGAAAAACAAGACTCACCGATAATCCAAAGATTAAAAAATACTAGTGTAATTCGCGCCTCAAACTCAAATTGCGAACAGAACGAGACATTAGGAAACGATACCCTTTTAGATGAAACTTTAACCAACAGCAGAATAAACTTTCGAGCAAATTCCACTGCTGTATTTTCTGAAAAATCAGTAGAAACAAATCCTGTAGAAAACCAAGAAAATTCAAAAGAAAAATCAGTTAACTTATTTCTAGACTCATTTTCTGATTTACAAAAATCACAAGAAAAGCAAGCAACAGCATTTTTTGCAAACAAAATAAATTCAAATATCGAAATAAAAGACGTTAATAACCAAAATAAAATTGAACACATTTTACCACAAATAATAATAACAAACCCTGACGGAATCAATTTATATCCATTTCACTCAGACTCTGAAATAAACAACATGAGTAAGTTACCCAATAACCAACAAATCTCACTTCCAGATGCGCTAGATGTCATTCCTCTATTCGACGGAACAAATAACGTCCCCTTTTCACATTTCATAAAATCATTTTTCGAAGCAAGATCAATGGTCCCCAACGCTGAAGCCGAAGCAAATCTAGTAAAACTACTTCGTTCTAAAATCTCGGGAGAAGAAAGAAAACGCATTTACGGTCATACATTTTACTCAATAGAAGAATTAATAAATAAACCAAAAACGGTATACGCACCTACTCAAACAGTGTATCAACTTCAAGGGGAACTCGGAAATATATATATGTGGGAAAATGAAAACGCAATATCTTATGCTTCGCGTATTAAAGAAATTACCGATAGAATAATTGACGCTCATAAAATGAACAATAAAGGAATCGCGGAAAAAACTTTTCAAACTGAATTAGAAAGTTATGCTATGGGTCATTTTATTAGAGGGCTTAGACCAGAATTAGAAATAAGAATAGGAACAGCAGATTCATTTTCGCAACTTGCTACTAAAGCAATTGAAATTGAGAAAAGATTAGTGAAAAGAATCGCCACCTGGCTTTTATTCAGAAGAAACTTCAAAATCAAATAAAGTACATTTTACGAGAGGAGAAAATGCACAATGCCAATTTTGTGAAAAATCAGGCCACGTAGCATCAGTTTGCCGTATTCTATTAATGAAATTATCAAACCCTCAAAATACTCAATTCAATCGAACAAATAACTTTCAACCACAATATCCTAATAATTATTCAAAGCCTTATTTTGGTAATAATAATAATCAAAGACAATTTTTTCCAAATAATTTTCAAAATCAAAGACAATTTTCCCCAAATAATTTTCAAAATTAAAAACAATTTTTTTCTAATTATTCTCAAAACCAAAGACAATCATTTCCGAATTTTTCTCAAAATCAAGCTAATAATGGATTTCAACTACAAAACAATTGGTCAAATAACAAACCACGATATGAACCTTCGGGAATTCAATATAAATATAGCCAAGAAAGACCCATGTGCAGAGGACAGCCGTCTAGCCAACAATGGGATAGATATGACTCTCTAAACGCCCCTACTTCTTCAAATAAATACCAGTCTTATTCTAATTTCGCTCTACAAGATAAAATAATATGCCACTATTGTAAAGAAACGGGTCATGTAATAAATGTTTGCCATAAAAGACAACAAAAAAACCAATATCAAAAACAGCAAAATCCACAAAAATTAAATGCCTCACAAGAAATAAATCCCGAAAACTCCAACGCCCTTCCCAGACCGGTTGCTCAGAGAAAGGCATAAAAAAGAATCAAATGCATCCAACCCTAATTTTGAAAATTTAAAGGAACAAAAAACAGAAAAAGTTCATTTAAGCGTCACAAATACTATACCTCACATATCATTATCAACAAATGGTTTAAAAAATCCTGTGACATTAATGATTGATCGAGGAGGAGGTCCCAATTTAATTAAAGAAAAAGCAGTCGAGTCATGCGTAAACATTAATAAACGAAATTGTCTAAAATTAATAGGAATTAAGGAACGCCCAGTATACACACTCGGTCAAATAACAATAAATATTTTGGAATTTCCAACCATTTTTAATATAATTTCAAATGAAGTACCAGTTGAACATGACGGAGTTTTAGGAAGTGAATATTTCCGAAAAAATAACGTAAAAATAAATTATGCTGAAAAACAATTAGAAATCAATGAAAAATACTATCCATTTGACTCTTGAGAAATAATCACAATTTCGCCTAGAACAATTTCTGATTTTTATATACAAGTTAAAAACAATGATAAAGAAATAGGTCATGTCCCCGAATTGTTATCTAAAGACAGCGGTATATATTTAGGAAATGCAATAGTTAAAAACAATAACGGTAAAGCATATTTAAAAATCGCTAATACCCGCGAAGAACCAGTAGTAATTGCAATCCCCACTGTAGAAATTCTCGACTTTAAAGAATTTACATCTAACGACAACGATGTCCTTATTACACAAAATGAAAATGAAAAACAATCAATATCAAACAATCGAACAAGTTCTTAGCTGTTTCCTAAATTCAAATAATGATGGAAATTATGTTCACCAAACTTTTAATATTGCAAATGAAGATAGACTCAAATCAATAAAAGAACTATTACGTCTTGAGCATTTAAATAAAGAAGAATACGCACATGTAGAAAACTCATTGAACAAAACGTAGACCGATTCCATATTCCAGGAGAAGTACTCGAAGATACAAATGTATTACAACACAGTATAATAACTACGGACGAAATACCAGTTTTTACACGACCATACAGACTCCCTTACGTTCAAAAAGAAGAAATTCAAGATCAGGTCAAAGAATTAATTGAGACAAAAATAATAAAGCCGTCACAGTCTCCATATAATACACCAGTGTTTCCTGTCCCAAAAAACCGGATTCTCACGGAAACATAAAATGGCGTATGGTTTTAGATTATCGTAAATTAAATGAGAAAACTATTAGCGATTCATATCCACTTCCAAATATTACAGAAATCTTAGACCAATTAGAAAAAGCACAATACTTTTCGGTATTTGACTCAGCATGGGGATTCCATCAGATTAAAATGGACCCTAGAGACTCACACAAAACAGCGTTCTCTACTCCCTTCGAACACTATGAATTCGACCGCATGCCCTTTGGTTTGAAAAAAGCCCCAGCTATCTTTCAACACTTTATGGACCTCGTATTGACAGGCCTTCAAGGCACCGAGTTTTTTGTCTACCTGGACGATATAGTTATTTATGCGGATACTCTAAAAGAACATGATAAAAAATTCACAGAATTAACAAACAGATTACGCAAAGCAAATCTTAAATTACAACCTGACAAATGCGAATTTTTGCGCCCGGAAGTAAAATACCTCGGTCATATTATCGATAAAAACGGAGTGAGACCCTTATAAAGTAGAAGCCGTACAAAAATTTCATGTTCCTAAAAACCCAAAAATATCAAAGAATTCATAGGATTAGCAGCATATTATAGAAAATTTGTAGGCGGATTTTCAAAAATCGCCGGACCTTTAAATAAATTATTGAAAAAAGATACACAATTTGTCTGGACAGATTCCCATAAAAATGCATTTGACACATTAAAAGAAAAATTATGTAACGCGCCCTTATTGCAAAGACCAGATTTTTCGCAACCTTTTTTACTAACGACAGACGCATCAGGATTTGCCATTGGTGGAATTTTATCCCAAGGAAAAATTGGCAAAGATAAGCCCATTGCTTACGCCTCTCGGAGTTTAAATGATAATGAAAGAAAGTATGACACTTACCAAAAAGAAGCCTTAGCAATTATATTTTGTGTAACAAATTTTCGTCCCTATCTATACGAACAAAAATTTACGTTAGTAACCGATTACAAACCATTAGTTTGGTTTCAAAATTGCAAAGATCCTTGTTCCAGAGTAACAAGATGGAAATTAAAATTAGGCGAATATGACTTTGAAGTTGTCTATAAAGCCAGTAAAATGAATGTAAATGCAGACGCGTTATCAAGAAACCCCACAGATGTTAAAGAAGAAAATGAAGAAGATGATACTAAAATAATGAGAGTCAATGAAGAAACAAACTCTTTATACGTAAATCCAAGTTCAAGTTTGAAATCAATTTTAAAATTAAGTCCTAACGAAGACAAAAAATCAATTATAAAATTAAGTCTAAACGATGACTCAAAATCAAATGTTAAGTCATGTACTAATGCAAGCTCAAAATCAAATACTAATTCATGTTTAAACTCACAGTCGAGTTTCAATCTAAATTCAAATGCAAATTCTAGTATAGAAATGAAGAAAGAAAACGATATTCTCACTGAAGAATTATTTAATCCAAGTTAAAAAAAGAATTCATGTATTACTAAATCAAATAGATCTTTCAAATATAAATGAAATAAATAAATCAAAATGCCATGCCATGGTAAGAAGACGAAAATCAAAAAATCTAAATGGAAAAATTAAAAATTCAGAAAAAATTCAAGAAACCTTTAAAAAAGAAGACAACAAAGATAATTATGGAAAAGACATTCCAGAAGAAATTATTATTGAGAAAAAAAGAGGTAGACCACGCAAGGCTACATTGAAAACGAAATTTTTTATCCCTACTCTTGCAGCAAAAAAGAGAGGAAGACCAAAAAAAGAAATTATTATCAAGTCAAAAAAGGACAATAAAGTGAAAACGGACGATAATCCCGATTATATGTCAGACAGTTCAGACTCTGATCCAGATTATTTTGAAAATATTAAAAAGAAAACTAAATTTTACAAGAAAAAGAAGAAATTATAACCTCAAGGAGAGGAAGAAGAAGATAGCAACGCAGAAAATCCGAATTATTTTCCAAGTTTCAGTGAATCGAGTGTAAATGAAAACTTAAGCGATCCTGAAGACAATTTTATTCAAGATTATGATGAGAATTTTAAGAATAAAAATGTCAATGAAAATTTGGTCAATTCAAACGAAATAAATCCCGATTTTAATGAAGATTTACCAGAAATAAATGACAATAAAGAAACGCATGACGGAGATTCAGCACAAAAACGTCCGCCCCCAGAGCCACCCCCGGGCAAACCAGTCGTCGGAACGTCAACTAAGCATTCAAATATAATAGACTGCCGCGATAAAATTACAATGAGAAAAGATAATTATGCATATTTCACTACAACTAATGGAGAACCACAAGACAATGGATCAGAATTATTATTGAAACGCGAACAATTACCCAAGTTTACAAACCTTCAGAAAGGTCTTGCCAAAGAAATTCAAAAAGGAAAAAATTACCATATCGCTCTTCCTATCGAAGAAGAAGAAAATCTTGTAGAAACACTCAATAGTATAAAATTAACCATTTTTTCTTTTTATCACATAGCCAGCAAATTAAGTTTGAAATCAATCAGTATAGCTAAAACTGCTTACATAAACAATATACCATGGGAAGGAATCTCGACCCAACTTAAATCGTTATTTTTAGAATCAAATACAAAAGGAATAACACAGTATCCCACAAAAGAACAAAAAAATGAAATTTTAGTAGAAGCTCATTCATCAGCATTAGGTGGTCACAAAGGAGTGACAAAAGCATGCAATAGAATACCACAACATTTTTTGGGGGAAAACATGAAAATAGACATACAAAAATACATTCAACTTTGTTTACAATGTCAACTTAAAAAATTAGTACGCGTTAAAACTAAAAATCCAATGGTCATAACTGACACCCCAGGAACCGCATTTGAGAAGATATCAATGGATATCGTAGGAAAATTACCAAAAACTGAAAAAGGTAATGAATATATTTTATCAATTCAAGATAGCTTTATAAAATTTGGTGTGGCTTGTGCCCTTCCAAATCATCAAGCTAGCACAATAGCAGATGCATTTGTAAAGAAATTTATTTGCACTTTTGGCTCACCAAGATGAGTCTTAACTGATCAAGGTAAAGATTTTTTAAGTAATTTATTACGAAGATTCGCCAAAAGATTTCGTATCAGGCAATTTAAAATCACTGCGTTTCATCCACAATCAAATGGATCTTTAGAAAGATCACATCACGTCCTATCAGAATATTTAAAACAATTTACAGAGAAAAACGCAGAATGGGATGATTGGTTAGAATAAGCCACATTTTCTTATAATACCAGTGTTCATGAAGCAACAAAATGTACCCCGTATGAATTAGTTTTTGGAAAATTAGCTCGATTACCTTCCAGTGAACCTCCGCCTGAACACGAAAAATTGCAAACGTATGATGACTATACAAAAAATTTAATTACGAGATTACATGGAATTCGCGAATTAGCTAGACAAAATTTAATCTTATCGAAAGAAAAGTCAAAACAGTACTATGATAGGAAAATTAACCCTCAAGAATTCAAAGTAGGTGACAAAATATTTTTATTAGAAGGAGGAAAAATTAAGAAACTCAACAATCAATATTCAGGACCATACGAAGTATTGGAAATTTCAGGAAATGGAAATGTTAAAATTTAAAAAAAAAACTCCCCAAGCGTTGTACACATTAATCGACTCAAGCGCTCTCTTATTGACATACCAGAAACAAACGCAAAATATTCAAAAAAATAGAAAATAAATATATAAACATTTTTTTTTTCTAAATTTTACAATTCGGTCGTATTTTTCAAACTTTCAGATACAAACCTTTACAATGGAGATCGAACACCACGAAAGAATGGACGAATTTTGCAACATAATCATGCGACACGTGGACATGAAACATCTATTAATACACTTAATCATAAATGACGTTTACAATTGGGATTTTCCCAAGATGCGTGATTGGATTCAAAACGTCAACAGCGAAGACACAATACGAGACATTATACTCACAATTAAGACAAGAGGACCGACAGCCTTTTACAATTTTATAGAAAGTCTTCAAAGCTCTGAACAAGATTTTTTAGCATCACTTTTAAGTCTTCCATTATGTACTAACATAACAAAAATAAATTAATTATCACTTATTTTTCAAATTTTTTTTCCTCTCTAAGTAAAAAGACTTATAATTAAGATCAGCAGAATAACTAAACTACTAACTAGAAAAATCCTTTTCTAGATAATGGAAAAACTAAAGATCGGACTTTACCATCTATTACTTCCACTTCTATGGAGAAATACCGTATTTGCCATCGTTGGATACGACTGCGGGTCAAGTCAGTGAAATATTACTACTCTGTCCCTTTTAGAAGTAGGAGAATGCGACCTGCCTGAGTCTCAAGTTCAGGTAGAGAAAAAGTATATTCAGCTACTACAGTTAAGCGAGTTCACCCTGATTAAAGTCATTCAATGTAAAGTAGAAGTTCAACGCACCGTCCTCTATTGTGGTATGCATTACCACACATCAGTAGTTGCAAATGGTTTCAGTTCATACATCCAAGATATTTCAAAAGATCAATGCAATATTCATCAATACCATTTTAAAAGTACCACCAAACGATACTTCCACCTTTACCGTACTCCTCGCGGGTTCAGTAACAACAGACGGATATTGTTCAGGAGCTCAATTCTCGGACCCCTGAGGCACATGGTATAATGTTATTGTCCAAGCTCACGTTAAGATTACATTATTTCAACAAATAGCTACCATAAATTTAAACACAGATAAACTTCAATTACGATCAGAAACTACCTGTTCACTATCAAGCACATCCTGTATCGATATGGAAAATGGTCATACCTTTTAAAACCCTCTGCCCGAGGATATATGCAAATCTCGAAAATATCAAGTTTTATACGAAGGAATGGCAAATAAAGCTGTTGATAATTCATTAGAAAATTCAGAAACCTTTTACTCATTAACAACCCAAGATGTTACAAACACAAAAATGCCGTCTTGAACGACAAATATTAGAAAACTCTTTAATTTTGGCAACACAGGCCCTCGATGAATTTGCTTATCATTTAATGCAAGGACCAGGATATATATCAATAGTCGCAGGAGAAGTAGTACACATAATAAAATGTCTCCCAATAGAAGTTAAATATAGACGTACAGAAGAATGTTATGGTCAACTAAATATGTCACTAATAATCATTTTTCTTTTCTGCATTTTCTCTTTCTGGGAAGTGGCCATCGAGAAGCGACATGTCTTGGTACTCAATTACTCAAATCACTATCCTTTTAACAATATTCTCCAAGTCTGTTGTGCAAACATCTTATCCACCATATGTCAAAAAAGATTTTGAACACACAACTGGATTATGCCATGAACCTTTGGAAAACATTAATATACTTTCAGATAATCGATATTTGTTATCCTATTTAAAAACTACGGACATTTTTAATCTTCAAGTTCTACTATTAAAAAAATTCAATCAGACTGTTATTAACTGCAAAAATACTATTGAAACTGATTCATGTGTAAAAACTTATTACGAAGTCAAATTTAATTCTCAGAAAGAAAAAATGTCATATATTATTGATAATATACAATTTCAATTAAATAATACTATGAATATAACAGAAGATAATTGGAAAAGTAAAAATTATTCAATTGACTTATATCACTCAAATTCTAACAAACTAGAAACTTCATGCTTAATTACTTATCGCTGGATTGAGAAAAAGGCTTACCTATTTCCACAACCCATTTCATATATATCAGAAAAAATAATTGATACGGTCAAACAAATTTACGAATATCCTGAATGGCGTCAATTTACATACGACCCAACAATGAATAATTATCAACGTAATGTGTCCAAATGGTTAACAATGCTTCACGAGCCTATCGATTTCTATATTGGTTCTTTACAACTTCTTTCTACATGCTTACTTCTAGTAATAATGGTCTTTGGCATCCTTTATATTCTTCTCAATCATCTTTAGACTACTTTGTCCAGATTCAAGAACATAAATATTCACAAACAGAAATTTCTCAAATAAATATTCAAGACTTCTTCCTGTTACCAAAAATTCAACATTTTTTTATAAAAGATCAACTGTTATTCGCGCTTCAAACCTCTGATATCGCTGAACAAAAATTCCAATTATATAATCTCCACCCTTCACCAATTACCTATTATTTAAAAACAAACTATACATTATACACATCAAACCAGATGTATCAATCTTAGCACTCTCTGAAGATCAAAACACCTACTTTACTGTTCAAGAAAATTTCCTTGAATCATGTTCTCAAACTTTTCACGGTAAAATTTGTCATCTTTCTCCACAACTATATAACACACTAGAAAAACCAATTTGTGAAACTTCACTTCTCACTGAAAATACTTCATACGAATGTAATTATCAAATCAATTTCTATAATTATCCCGTTTTAACCCCCTTAACGTCTTATTACGGATGGCTGTATTCAGCTCCTCAATCTGAACATATTGTAATTAAATGTTTAAACAATGAAACCACAATAACCACTCTAACAAACACCGGGATAATCCATCTTCATCCAGAGTGCAAAATATTAAATTATCCAAATCTAAAACAAAACGGACGAAAAATAATGGACATCACTATTCCGACACCATCTCAAACAATTTCTCTAATGAAAGTTGCACCATTTCTAGTAATCTTTTCTGAAATTAAAAACTCAATACTCAATCAATTACTCACTATAAACCAAAATTCTAGAGATATCCCTTTAAGTATTTTTGCATATCAAATCGCATTATTTGAGTATGTTCACAAAATCAAAAGAAAACCGTTTCCATGACAATATAATTACAGCCGGGTTTTCTATAATCACTATTTTATACCTAATTCTACTCGTGTTAATTCTACTAATCGTAAAAGTATATAGATATTACTTAAAAATTAAAGATCTAACTAACGAAAGTACTCATCTAGAATTTGGTAATTTATGCTCATTATCAGAAGATGAAGAGGAGCACTTTAATATAAATTCACTAATATAAAAAAAATTTATTCTTGAAATAATATATAATCAATTTAAACTAAGACAGTAAAACAAAAGCGGAAAATATATTTAAAAAAAAAACATTTTTAAGTTACGTGTCAGTTTTTTCGAAGAAGCGGTATATATTTTAGAAATCATTTAACAATATAACCATTTTATATAATTACAATTTTTTTCAATATCAATTAATACTAATGAGTCTATATTCTTAAACACTTATTTTCTCTATGGTTAATAATATTTTAAGATCTATATTCCTTAGCTTATTTCTGTTGCCTGCTACTAAGAATTTACATAAATTTATTTGTTTAACCCTACAATAAAAAAAACAGAATTTCCTTTTCTATATATATATATTTTTTAAGACATTGGTCATGTCATAAGATACGTAACTAAATAAATAAATTCTACATTTTAATCTTTATCTTAAAAAAATTATAAAAAGTAAAAAAACATTATTACAGTATTAAAA
>NC_046664.1:141345443-141350413 GCF_010883055.1 Belonocnema kinseyi | reverse complement strand
CTTACTTGAAATAATTCTCTTGATTTGAAACAAAACAACCTATTTCTTTCAAACTCGAAATTAAGTAATATACATCTTTATAATTATTTAAAAAATTATCTAAAACTAAAAATAACTATTAGTAAAATACATGCCTTAAAAATAAATTTAAAAATAATTAATAAATTTCAAATAAAAGAAAGGAAAATACACATACGCAGATCCACATTCTCAGTTCAATTAAAAAAGTCTGCAACCTGAAACAAGAACAAGAAATTTCAAATTTATTGAAAATACATATATTTAAACATCTCTCATATCTCTTGCAACCTACCATTTCCAAACGCCATATATAGCGATTTACGGCATACCAAATACCGCGGTAACAAAATTGTTCAAACAGGCCATTCTTTACGAACGCCTTCCTCGCTGCCCTTCATGCATTGTCCAAATAGGGTTGTCCATAGGAAATCAACTTTCTAGGCATTTTCAGTTTAAAACCCTTCCATTCATACATGACATTGGACAAAGGCATGGTATGATTCGTGGACAGATACCTTAAATGTCGAGAACCAATCTGTAACAAAAAGCATACATAAAAATGAGTAAAATACATTTAATCTTATTAAAGTAAAAAAGATGCTAAAATTTTACCTCTACTATCTTTCTATTGTACACCGCCAATTTCTCTCCCATTAGAATGAAAATTTCTTCATCACCTCTGAATTTATTTAAAAATTCTGTTGTATTCATCCTTGTCTTTTGATCAAAAACATGGGCATTTTTGACCCATTCCCATGGTAATTGGACCCTACGTCCATATCTCAAAAACAAGGAATTCCATTTTCACCGCCTTTCTGCATCCGCTACTTCGCCAGGTCACGGAATCAACCATGAGCTGAAACAAAAAAAAAACAAATAAATTTACATATATTCGAATGTTACAAAATAACAGTAAGAAGAAATAATTTGATTTTTTTTTGTTTCACTTACCAACTATAACCTGTCCTTTACTAAATAGCAGTAACGCTCTCCAATTTTACACACCCCATTTAACCCATTTTTTTTTATTTGCCAAAGAAGTGTTAATCGTAACCTTGTTTTTTGAATTTTGGTAAAAGTATACCACCAACCAGAAAGATGGATATATTTTTTTCCTACTCTTAATAAAAATATTCTAGGGGATACCCCATTATCCACCCAAACATCTTCATATCTTACTTCATTATAAATTATAGTAGAATCTAACACTTCCAAAGCAGGACTGTACCCATAAGATTGCATTTAAAAAAAATGGGAAAAAGTAAAAAAATTCAAATTTAATCCCGTAGGCTCTTTCTCAGACTAACTCTTCCTTCGAAACTCCCAATATATATACAATAGATCCCCACCAAAAAAAATAACCCTCTCACTTTCTGAGACACATTTTCCTAAGAACCAACCGAAATAAAATAATTCTTGACCACACCCCCTTAACAGAATCCATAAAAAAAAACCTTAAAAAGAAGACCCGTATCCTTCATTCATCTCTCTCTATCTTACTCTCTTTCTCTCTCTTCACCTATATTTTACTTAACTTCTGTTATTTTTTATCTTTTTTCTTAAAAATATATTTTATATATCTATATAAATTGATTTTTTTGGTCCTTCACGTAAATTTATAAAAATAGAGTAAAAATTAAACTAAATCTTTTTAACTTTTGCTATTCTTCTTTATCTTCATTTTACACCTTTCTATCGAACTTTTTTTTAAATTGTATACATATATTTTTTTTCTCACAAAAAATATGATTTTTTATAAATATAAAGACAAATTGTTTTCAAACAACTTTTTTTTTTGTACAGAAATGATTCCAAACGAAAAAATCCTAAATATAAAGACAAATTGTTTTCAAACAACTTTTTTTTTTGTACAGAAATGATTCCAAACGAAAAAATCCTGTGATTGCGCACACAGGTTATGTCGACGGCGTCCAACCATCAGATTACCCCGAAAATTACAAATATTTAATGAATAGTTCATGTTTTTCACTCTTGCCAGAAGTCATCGGAATTTATATAAACATATTCACAAATTTCAAAACCTGCATCAATTGTTACGAAACATTACCAGCATTTATGAAAAATAGTAATCAACTTAGAACAAATTATCATTCACTTGGCAGAATTGAAATCATCAAAACAACTTGTTGAAATTGTCCAACAGAATTAACTAAACCTCGTTGTGACGCAATCATGTGTTTGGATTGTATCGAACAATTTTTAGAAATCATACACCTAACAGTTATCTTGCAAGATGATTGTGATAAAATATATCCGGAAACCGAAGTAATAAATCATTACTTATACTCTTTTGAAGCTCAAATTTTCAGTCCTTAACAGCTGCATAATGATTCATTATTACTTACCTTGAAGCACTTAGGTAAATTTTCACTCACTACACTTCACGAATCTCTTATACGTCAAATCAACTGATTTTAGAGAAATGATTGTAACCACCGAAATGCCATAAAATGAATTAAACTTATTGAATTTTGTAAGAAAAATGTACTTCCTTCTAACAATTTCAAATTGTAAAATCTTCTACCAAAAATTAAACTCATGGCATTTCCTGTGTAAAATATCACAAGTAAACCAACAATGTTATTTACACTCGAGACTATTGTATTAAAAACAAAAACGATTACCTGCGTGTAATACTCGTTTGTTGAAATTTTAAATTTCAAGTATAAATGTATGAGAGACACCGAAATTCACACTCACTTGTAAAATAAGCAAAAATGTAAAAATAATACTATATATTTACATTAACCATTAATATAATACATTTTTGCTCGTTTCACAATTAAACATTATGTAAACAAATAAGATATAATTTTAATATTCCTACTACTCAAGCATACCGATATTTTAAAGTACAATTAATATATTTCTACTATATATCAGTTTAGTGTTCAAAAATAAAACAAAAAAGCAAAAAAAAATATATATAAATAATTAAATTTTTAAAGATATATACTTCCTCTTTACTATGACAATAAGTATAATTAAGCAAAAAAAACATTGATATAAAACTTTTCTATATTTTCATTATAAGATTTAAACTTTACTACCTTAAAAATATTGTATGTTTCAGTAAAAAATGGAACCAGCTAATCTAAGGATAAATCCAGCTGAATCAGTCAGCCCATTACAAAAATTGGATGAAATTAGTACCGAATATAACTTCTCTAACCTAAATTATAAGGTCCTAACCTTACAGTTAAAGTCGTCTCTTTAAGTATTCATTATAACTTGTGAAATATCTAAAGGTCGCGCAAATTATGCAAAAACTAGCAAACCATTTGTCTCAAAACAAACAGCGAAACTTGATGCCGCAAGAAAGATTCTGAGATTGTTATCCAATATATACCATTTTAGTTACGACCAAATACCTACAGATAAAAATAATATCGAGAGAGTCCCAGAAATACAAATCGAAAAGATTAAACTTTATAAATGGACTCACGCCTGCGAAAAATGTTATCAAAAAGGACATAGGGCAATAAATTGGCGTTCATAAATTTAAGATACGATACGCAGACAACCAAAAGTTCGAATACACAAATTGTAATAAATAAGTTTGATCATGGTCATTGCATTCCCATGCTCAAACTTAAGGGGGGGATGTTTCACGTCCCACGACTTTTATAATAATAAATAATTATAAACAATGGATTATAATTACATAACATTCATATTTAATAATAACTCAACAAGTTAAAGGATTATATTCAACATCCAATTATTATTGTAAACAAAACCTAGTATTGTTAAAATCATTTGTGAAGATCAGATTTGTAAAGAAACGATGCAACAGTGTAAGGTTATCCCAACAGCACAAGAAAATCTACGCATCATATTTTGCACAAAAAACAGACACACGTTAATTAAAAAGCAATAAATTAATTGACAAGGAAACCAGAAAAGGCAGCTGCATTTTCAATCTCATACGCTCACAATATGCTGATACCTATAAGTACGTACACATCGCAGTAAACAAAAATAAGCGATACACATAAATATTCGCATAGCTAACAAAACCAGCAGACTATACACTAACTGAAAAGCCATAAATTAATCAGCAAGCGAAGACTGAAAACGAACAAGATTTTCAGTCCCATACGTTTAAAAAATGCTGGTAACTACACCAAATGTTCATCCTTTAGTCATTCTGACCTACATATTTCTATAACGGAGACCAGCATCTTAGATCTAAAAGCAATAAACAGCTTAATAAAGATGACAGCTATAGGAGGGTGAGCTGTTCACACACAACCAAAGGGAGACACGCAAACCTTACGCTCTTCTACCTATAATAATAGCTTACCCTTGGACACCTAGGAAGGGAAACCATATATTTTGGTAACTGCGCCATTCTCCATATTTGGACACATCAAGATTCCTAATCACTGATTGGCTATCTCATTTATTACCCCCATGTTACTTTGGAAGGGATACAAGGCATTATAGTTACTGCGACATCCTCCATATATGGGCATATACATAATTCTCAACGCCCATTGGACAATTAGGGTGTTACCACTTTTCTACTTAATTGATTGACAACGCTGATTGGAACCAAGAAAAATCCCTCCTTCTAAAACCACTCACTCCTATGGGAATCTAAGAAGGGATCTTGTGAATAAATACAGCGGATTGGGAAGCAGAAATCAGTTTAGTTCCAGTTTCAGTTTAGCCGATTATACTCCAGCTTCAGTCTTTACCCCAGTCTCGGTTCAGTCTCAGTTCAATCTCAGTTAGACAAATCCTTAGTATAAAGTGTCTTCAAAAACCCTATACTCCGGTCCAGCAGTGTAGGCCCGTCAACCATTTAAATCTACAAATCTGCGAAGAATAGCTTCTGTGTATAACTCCAAGTCGACCACACCTGCCACAAAGGGACAATGCAGCCCAGATACGCAGGCGCCAAATTCAGCGCCCCCCCCCCC
>NC_046664.1:141334910-141345343 GCF_010883055.1 Belonocnema kinseyi | reverse complement strand
AATCAAATGATTTCAAGCAATTCGGAGATTTATCAGGAAACGTGGATCAAATCTGATCTTTATATTTAAATTCTATTAACACTTAAATAAATATTCATCATTATTTATATTATAACATATTTGATTTTTTTGGTGTATCTGGTAGTTATCCTCATCCCAGCTCTCTAGTTGATTTAAAATTAGATTCTAAAACGAGGAACCACTTGGAATAAAATAAAGAACAAGGTAAGTTACATCTCGTAGGAAGTAACACTCAGATCAATATTTTTAAATGAAATACTAGTTTCTTTTTCATGAGAATAATCTTTCAAATAAAAAAAATGTGCACAATGCGAATTTCGAAAATCCGAAAGCTGTGCTGGGCTATACTTGGCGTGCAAAATAATTATTGTCTCAGACACATTTACACAGGATTATCATTTTTAAAGAAATACTAGTTTTTTTAAATGAGAATAATCTTTAAAATAAAAAAATTTTCAAAATGCGGATCTCGAAAATCTGAAAGTTGTGCTTGATTATGCTTGGCGTGCAAAACAATTATTGTGTCACACACGTTTTACTCAGGACTATAATTTTTCATCAAATACTAGTTTCTTTTTTAAGAAAATAATCTTTGAAATAAAAAAATTTTCGAAAATCTGAAAACTGCTGAGTTGTGCTAGGCGTGCGAAACATTTATTGTTTTACGCACCTTTTTCTCGGGTCTATAATTTTGAAGGAAATACTAGTTTCTTTTTCATCAGAATAATTTTTAAAATACAAAAATTTTTCAAAATGAGAATTTCGAAAATCTTAAAGTTGTGCTGGGTTGTGCAAGGCGCGCAAAACAATTGTTGTCCAACCCACTTTTCACTCAGGTAAATATTTTTTAATGAAATAGTAGATTCTTTTTAATGAGAATAATATTTAAAATCAACAAATTTTCAAAATGGGCGTTACAATAATTGTTTTGCACGCTTGGCAGAACCCAGCACAACTTTCAGATTTTCGAAATTCTCATTTTGAAAATGTTTTGATTTTAAAGATTATTCTTATCAAAAAGAAACTAGTATTTCATTAAAAATTATTTACCTGAGTAAAAAGTGGATGGGAAAACAATTGTTTTGCGCGCTTAGCACAACCCAGCACAACTTTGAGATATTCGAAATTCTCATTTCGAAAAATGTTTGTATTTTAAAAATTATTCTTATGAAAAAGAAACTAGTATTTTCTTCAAAATTATAGACCTGAGAAAAAGGTGTGTAAAACAATAATTGTTTTATGCGCCTAGCACAACTCAACATAGTTTTCAGATTTTCGAGATTCGCATGTTGCAAATTTTCTTATTTTAAAGATTATTCTCATTAAAAGGAAACTAGTATTTTATTTAAAAATATTGACTTGAGTAAAAATTGGGTTCGAGAATAATTGTTTTGCATGCCTAGTGCAACCGAGCACAACTTTCAAATTTTTGAAATTCACATTTTGAAAATTTTAAACATTTTAAAGATTGTTCTCATGAAAAAGAAACTAGTATTCCTTAAAAAAATATTGACTTGAGTAGACAGTGGGTAAGAAAATAGTATTTTTGCACGGTTAGCACAACCCTGCACAGCTTTCGGATTTTCGAAATTCGCATTCTGCAAATTTTTTTATTTTAAAGATTATTCTCATGAAAAAGAAACTAGTATTTCATTAAAAAATATCGACCTAAGTAAAAAGTGGGTAAGAGAATAATTGTTTGGCACGCTTAGCATAAACCAGCACAACTTACGGATTTTTGAAATTCACGTGTTGAAAATCTTTTAATTTTAAAGATTATTCTCATGAAAAAGAAACTAGTATTTCATTTAAAAATATTGACCTGAGGAAAAAGTGGGTTGAACAACAATTGTTTTGCACGCCTAGCACAACCCAGACAACTTTCAGATTTTTTAAATTTGCATTTTTAAAATTTTTGGATTTCAAAAGTTATTCTGATGAAAAAGAAACAAGTATTTTATTTAAAAATATGGACCTGAGTAAAAAGTATGTAGGGCTATAATTGTTTTGCCCGCCGAGCACAATCCAACAAAGTTGTCAGTTCTTTGAAATTTGCGTTTTAAAAATTCTTCTTTATAATGTACCAAAAAATGGTTTTTTGTTCATTTAGATTCCAATTTTGACTTTAGAAAAAAAATGTTACGGCACAATTGAGCACAAACCTAGCACAATTCAGAATACTATTTTTTTTCGAAAAAACAAAATGGCGTTGCTGGCCCGGATTTTTTTTTAATTTTAGCTCCAATTTTCATTTTTTTTTTTAAATTCGCGGCACGATGGACCAAAGCCTAGCGCAATTTAGTACAACTCTTATTTAAATAAAAATGGCATTTCTGGCCCAGAATTTTTTATTTTGAATAAAATTTTGACTTAAAAAAAAAAGTTTTCTGCACAATTGGGCACAAACCTAGCACAATTCAGCACAACTTTTGTTTTTTTGAAAAAAAATGGCGTAGCCAACTTCTTGTAGACGCGCTCTAAATTCAATCTACAGACATTTAAACATTTAAAAATTCCGCCGGAATTCGAATCGCGGCGTTCGGTCGCGCAAAAGTTTAAAATTGTTCTGGTTTGCTAGGTCACTGAGTAGACTGCGATTTTCTCTTTTGCTCGGTGCATCGCGATAGTTGGTAGTTGGGGTGATCCAGGTAGGGATATGTGCGAAATTGCGGAATTTTTGTTAGGAAAGTAAGTGTATACCGTTCAACTTTAAACTTTTTATTCTAGATGTGCGAAATTTGCGTTGCCAAATACCGTTGCTTGTCTTTTTGCAACTGCGAGACCGGAACCTCGTCAGCACTTAACGGAAGTAAGGTGCTTCGGAATGTTTTCATGTTTCAAAAAGAAATGCTCCATTTGCATCAGAATTGATGCAGGTTGGAATACTTTACTTAAAGTGAAGTATATATTAATTCAAACCTTTTAATTATATAGAAAAGCTAGCATTGCAGCGTTACAAATTTTCGCTGAATGGTCACGCGGTGTTTTGGTATTTCCACGTGTCCATACTGTCAGATTACGGTGAGATGTACATATCCTCCTATATATAAAAATTGTAACCTCCATTACTAGCGCATGCAGGCGACATCTTACATGGTCAAGTTAATCGCGTGGTTTATTCTATGGCGACATCTTTCTTTAACGTATAAAATAAATCGAAATAAAAATCTAGATTTTTACTTTTATCGATTGCCGATAATTATATCCGTTTTGTGTCTTTTTATTTTCACTTTCAATAACAGCTGTTATTTTTAGTGAATTATTATCATGTGTAATATTAAAATTTGTTTCTCATAATTCTTCAATCGTTACATTAAATTACTGAAGATACTTTTCACCAGAATGTGGTTTATTCAATGTTACAGAAATAATAATTTAGAGTTTATGTTAAAATCTAGTTTTTTTAAATTAAAATAAAAGAATATTAAATTAATAGATATATTGTGAAATCCTTAAGTTTAATGATATTATTATATAAATTATAATGAAAAATGTGATTTGAATATAAAGTTATCATAAACTATATTAATAGATATATTTCGAAATCATAAAGTTTAATAATATTATTATATAAATAATAATTGAATTTTTTATCAAAACATAAAGTTGTTATAAGCTAAATTACAATTAAATAAATTTATTATATTAATGTTTTAATTATGTCAATGATTTAATGTTAAAAACTTTATTTTTAGATTAAAATTAAACAATATCGTATATTCATTTTAACGTTAACTAACCAAAATTTATTAACTATTTAATATTGGAGCTATATTCATTCTAAATTTTACATAATTGAGTCATAAACAAAACATTTTTTTTCACGTTTTAGTTATAATAATAATATTTTCATGATTTCTATATTTGTAAGTTATGTAGCTTAATAATATTATGTTATGCATGTTTATAATTTTTATAATAATATTATAGTAATATTTCAGATTTTAAAATTATTTACAAATTTAAAATTAAATATAATTTAAATAAATTTTAAATTGGTTTATTCAATGCTACAGGAATAATTTTTTTAATTTTATCTGAAAATCTAATTTTGTTAAATAATATAACAGATTATTAAATTAATAGATATACTGTGAAATCATCAAGTTTAATAATATTATAATATAAATTAAAATTTAACAATAAAAAATAAAATATCAAAGTACATAAAGATCGGATTTAAATTGTTTAATATTTAGTAATATAAATATGTTATTTTCTCTCAGATTATGTTATTAAATATTGGCTGTTACTTTCGTAATAAAAGTTTCTTTTAAATACTTGTACCACAATTATATAATTTTTATGGTGCTTCCGATATTGTGAAATGAGTATTTAAATTCAATTTTCTAGTTTATACTGACATATATTTTAATTTTTTCAACTTAGTTAAAAAGCTTATCAATAAATCAAATGTAGAGAAGTGCAGTATTAAAGTTAAATGAGAATATAAATTAAACATTATTTGAATGTTTTCATGAAAATAATTGTGTAATGCTTTTTATGTTGTGAAATGACAAATTAATTATCAACTGATTTTACGATAACTCACATATTCTGGAATTAGTTTAAGAGTTTATTAATAAAGAAAAACTGTAGAAATGAAAGTTCAAATTTAAACAAATATATTAACTAAAAATTATTGAAACGTTTTAATGAGAATTATAGTTTAATACTTCTTATTTTGTAAAATGACAAATCGATATAAGCTGAATATTTGTTATCGAACATTAAATTTAATAAAGATTAAAATTTATTACCTTAAAGTTAAGTAACATAAGTAACAAATAAATTAATCATTTACTTGTAGGTTATATAATGGAAAATTGAATATGATTTGCATAATATAAGTCAATTTATTTTTAAAGTAGCTTTGTTTCAATTAAGTAATTTTTCGGAATTATGCTAGTTTTCTGAGATTAATATTTTCACTCAATTTTCAAAAGTATATGTAAAAATGTTTTAATTTTTTCCCTTAAATTAATATGAAGTTACTAAAAAATGAAATTTTTGTAAATAAAATTTAAAATCAGTGAAACAAATTATTTGAGGCTTCTTATGTTGTGAACCGTTCAATTCATTATTAGCTGATAATTTTCTTCATACTTTCTTCATATTGGTTTTAATTAGTGATAAAGGTTATTAATAAATTAGACGTATAGAAATTCCGTTTTAAAATTTAAAGGAGAATATACATATAATGTAAACATTATTTGAATTTTTCGATGAAAATAATTGTTTCATGTTTTTTTATTTTGTGAACTGATTAATTCATTATCAATTGATTCTACTAAAAGTGACGCTTTCTGGAATTAGCTTAAAAGTTTAAGATTAAATAAAATTTTAATAAATAAAAATTCTAATTGAAAAAAGATATAAAGTTAAAGTTATTTGAATGTTTTATAACAAAATTATATTTTAACTATTTTTCTCTTGTAAAATGGTCAATTGGTTATTAGTGAATTAACGTTTTCTGATTATTAGAGTAAATGAAGATTAAAACTTAGTTCCAGAAAATGAAGTAACATAATTTAATTATTCACTTGAAGATTCTATAATGGAATATTGAATATAATTTGAATATTAAAATTTAATTTATATTTGCAATTATATTATTTCAATTAGATAATTTTTCGCATGATTCTGATGTACTGAAATGTGTATTTGCATCCGATTTTTCAAATCATATGGAAATACGTTTGATTTTTTTCTGAAATTAGTATCAAAAGTCACCAATAAAACATATTTGCACAAATGAATGTAATATTAAAAGAAAATGTAGAGTCTAAATTATTTCCATGTTTGAATGAAAGTGATTGTTTAATGCTTTTTATGTTATCATTTATGAAAAACCAATTAATTGCTAAATGGCTAATTTTTTCATAACATCGAACTAGATAAAGATTCGATTATAACTTTTTTTTTTAAATTAAGTATTTTATGTTGTGAAATAATTTTTTCTTAACATTTTGCTACCATATTATAATTCCAGAGTTTTTAAGAAGAAGAGATTTTTTCTTTTTTACATCTGGTATTGCATTTTTTTTAAACAGTTAGGGGAAAATTTTAAGAATTTAATATTTCATTTTGAAATAATAATTTTAAATTTTGAAGATTTCAGAATTGTTTTAAAAAAAAAGTATGGAAGATTTTAGGACAATTATTTCCATTTTCAAGGGTTTAATTTAAATTTAGGTAAACTCAATTTTTAAGGGCGTCAAGAGGAGGAAAAATATATAGTTCAGATTCGTGGAAAAATTTCAAACAATTTTTTACTAATGAGTTCTAAGAGCTTATTACAAGAGATTACAAAACGTTTCAAATTATTTCATAGAATTAAAAAAAAGGATTTTAAAGTTTTTAAAGCAACATTGTGCTATAATATGTAATTTTAGAACAAATTTTTAGTAAATTTAAAAGATATGTAGAAGTTTTAAAACAATTAAAATAAATGAAAGTGTATAAGATATTTTAGGACTTTTTTAAAAATTCAGGATAACGACATAAATTCTTTAGGTTCCCAAAAGAATTTCTTTCGGTTAATTAATATGAAAAATGAGCTTTAGGAGAAAATTCAAAAAGATTTTGAAACATCAAATGTTTTCTTAGATTTTGAAAAGGGGAGAATATTTCAAAACAAAATGTTTCAATTTGAAAAGATTAAAAAGTAAATTAAACCATAAAATGCTATAAATATTGCGAAGATTTAAAGAGAATAAAGAAAAATTTTAAACTGCAGAAAATTAAAAAAATGCAGATTTATGCGAAAGTTTTTAAACAAAAAGAAAGCCAGTCGTTAAAAGCGCAAACGTCTGGCCACTAATTTTTTTTTTCAAATTAAAAATTGTGAACAAAATGTGTAGAAAACTGAAAACCTTCATGGTAAAGTATCACATGCCCTCGATTAAAATAACTTTAAAAGGTCTGAAGTGAAGAAATAAATGTTATTATAATTTTGATCAAATTCGTAAGCATTTTTTGAAGATTTTGAGCTTAAATTTTACATTTTAAATGGGTTTTCAAAATTTCAAGAAAAATTGGATTCATTTAAAAATATTTTTATGAATTCAGGGGGTTTTGCATAGATTAAAAATATTTTAAATCTTGGAAGCATTTCCGAAAATTTATGGAATATTTACCATTTCTTCTGAAATTATAAAAGCCCTAAATATCTTTTTAAAAGGCTAAGATTTTTCTAATAATTTGTAAATTCTTGTAAAAAAAATATATTTTTTAAATCTTCTACATTCTTTTTTTGACATATCTGAAATATTTAAAAATCTTTCCTAATTGTCTCATGAAAATGATAAAATTGATATAATTCTAGGAAAACTACTGATACATCTTTCCTTTGAATAATTTGAAAATGTGTGTAAATAAAAAAAAAACTCAAAAAAGCATTGTTGTGTTACGTCAAAATATTGTTTAATTTATTTATATACCGCACTTCATCCTAAAAATATATTTTTATTTACAAAATGTCTATTAAGTTTTTTAAACTAATACAAACAAAATGTTACGTCACTGCAGTTAGGGTGTAGGAGGGTAAAAGGGTTTAAAATAAAGTTACGTAATATGTGAAGAAGAATATAAGTGTTCAGAAAATTTTAATAAATAAATTGTTATTAGAAAATTGAGTAAATGATAAAAATTATTATAAAAGTGAACGCGCGAACGGGCGCGCACATAATAGCCTAGTGTAGGATTAAAATGATACGGTCTTATGGAAGAATAGCGTGGATAAATAGAGGAAGGAAGAGAGAGGAGTCGAGCCGCTGAGGTGCATTGAACGGCTGCGCTGTGGCCATGACGTATAGCTTGCTTGCATGCATGAAAAAGTGATGCTTATGGCGTGAACATGCAGAGGAAGAAGGGAGAGAAGACCGAGTGTGGGTGGCTTGGGGCTATAGTCAGAAAAGGACAGCGATGTTTTAGAGCGTTTGTGAGAGAAATAGAACAGCATTTCCCGCATGCTCGTGCATGGTGGTGAAACCGCCCTTTCCTTCTTTGAGTTCTCACAATGCTTTTTGTTTTTAAATTAGATTTTTGGAATTGATTCCCTAACATGAATTTACCCTTACCTTAATTCTATTTTTGCCTATATTTCCACCGAAGTGCGCCTTACCCCTGATCCTGATTGCGTTATAGAGCCGACGATATGGTCGTATGAATAAGTTGGGGGGGGGTGGGGGTTGACTGTGCAAACAAGTAAGCATTTACGGCGTTGTGTCGGCTATTTACGTTCTCCCCTTACGGATTGAAGGGTACACATTGTGCCAGTCAGGCTGAGTATATGAGTTCTTACGTTCATGGCAGATCCCTGGCGGACCAAAGGAACCGAATAGAGCATTATACGTTTGATATATTTTTAAACTTTTTACCGTTGCAAAAAAAAACTATTACGATTTTTCCATGACCTTTTATAGAGAATTTTAACGTAGTATCAGAATTTCAACAATTTAAAAGTTGATTTTGCTGTTTTTCGAGTTTTTTAAAAAAGGAACCAAATGGCGAACCAATGGGGTCTTTACGGGTACTTTGTAGAGGCTCCATTTGTTTCCTTCGGTCCGCCAGGGATTCCCGAGTGATCCGTTTGGCGACGGTAAATGATATGGATACGAGTCTGGAGTTTGAATTGTACAATTTTGACTGGTATTTCATTTAAAGCTAGCTCTAAGGCATCAAGGCACGTTCGAGGGATCTGTTTACATTATGGATGTAAGCATTCCTAGCGATTGTGCCCAATTCGAATGGAGCTTATATATGTTTTCTTAACACTTTTATTTAATCTTCAAACATTGTAATTATTGAAACAATTTTCATAAATGGCTATTATTTAAAGAATACGTTTAATTTATTATGTTTCTATGTAAATTTACAAGAAATATTAATTATTTAAACAATTTTAATTTAAAAGTTAAGAACAAAAATTTCTATCCGATGACTCTTTTCTATGTTGTTTGCAAATCTACTAGAACTAATAATTATTGAAACAATTTTAATAAAAAATTAAGAGTTTGCCCTTTTTTCTATAAGTGAATTTGTTTACGAAGTTAACTAAGGATATCTACCCGATGACTCTTTTCTATTTTGTTATTCAAATTTACATAAACTATTATTTACTTTAACAATTTTAATTTAAAAAAAAAACTAATAGTGATATGTTTTCTAAGACCCAGTTTGTTTGCGAAGTCCAACTAGGAGTGCCGATCCGATGACTGTTTTCTAAATTGCTTTGCAAATTTACAAGAACTATTAATTATTTAAACAATTTTAACTTAAAAATTAAAAGTTTGGCCATTATCCTACGAGTCAATTTGTTTTCGAAGTCAGCCAAGAATGTCTATCCGGTGACTCTTTTCTATTTTCCTATGCAAATTTACATAACTATTAATTATTTAAAGAATTTCAATTTGAAAATAAGAGTTTGACCTTTTTTTCTACGAGTTAATTTTTTTACGAAGTCCAGTAAGAATGTCTATACAATGACTCTTTTTTGTGTTTTTCAAATTTAAGAGTCAATGTATTAGCGGAGTCAACTCAGAATGTCTATCCAATGACTGCTTTCAATGTTGCTTTCAAAATTTACAAAAACTATTAATTAGTTAAACAATTTTAATTAAAAAATTAAGCATTTAGCCTTTATAGTACCAGTCAATTTGTTTTCTAAGCCAACTAAGCATGCCTATCCGATGACTCTTTTCTATTTTGCTATGCAAATTTATATAAACTGTTAATTATTGAAACAATTTCAATTAAAAAATTAAGAGTTTGGTTTTCTTTATACGAGTAGGCTCCATTTTTTAACATAACTAACTAAGAATGACTTTTCGATGATTTTTGTCTCTGATGTGTCACGGCCTGTGACCGTTATATATACACAATATCTACTTATTTATAATAATAATCAATTGTCAATATCAATTATATAAAATACTCAGAACCTATAAATTATCTTTATCGTAAAAGTATTCTTCGAATATCTTCTCGGAGGAACTCTTATCGATTAGTAAAGGGTTATCCGAAACACCCTACCATACCGACCATAGATACATAAACCTCTTTAATTATATATACGAAGACTGAGTTATTTATAAATTGATCTTTTATTATATTATATTATTAATCACCATCATCAATTATTATTAATTATTATTGTCGTGAATATTTATTATTTATATTCTGAATCATACTATACATTCTATGTCAAATTCTAAGAAATATCAAGTAATACCAGTATACCGTGGGCTGACAACGTAAATGGGAGCGTGATACGAATTTTTGGCAGTTAACTTACCTGACTCGGATACGGTTGAAAATTGGTGTACATGTAGGGGCTGACATTAGAAATAGCACCTGCGCATTGCCAGGCACTTACCTGGATGCAAAAGTGTTGCCAGGCGGCTTCGAAG
>NC_046664.1:141320299-141334810 GCF_010883055.1 Belonocnema kinseyi | reverse complement strand
TGCATCTCCGGGAGTGGACCAACTTTTGTTTCAAACTTTTTCCTGTAAAATCAATTTCAAGAAATTTCACCTGAGTTTCCGGCGACTTCGAAGCCGCCTGACAACACTTTTGCATCCAGGTAAATGCCTGGCAATGTACAGGTGCTATTTCTAATGTCAGTCCCTACATGTACACCAATTTTCAACCTTACCCGAGTCACGTAAGTTAACTGCCAAAAATTCGCACCTTTGACAGGTCGCCACAGGTGAACGCATCCACTCACACCTGCCAGGCACCCATTTTTACGTTCCTCATCATCAGACGAACATCTCATGTGAAAATTGGCCTTATCCGTATCACGCTCCCATTTACGTTGTCAGCCCACGGTCTACAATGTGAATCATGTGAATGCACGTTCATTGACGTCATAACCAATCAGAAGGAAGCAAGCCCCACGAAAGAACACGCGAGGCCCATCTACTATGGCCCAATTGGTGAAAAGGCCATAAAAGTCATAATGATATGTGGTCTTCGACTACCCCTCAATAGAATGCATTGCAAGGATCAGCGCGTGGCCTCCCACCTACGCAACATTCCAAGATCTGTGTCATCATGCCATAAATCAATGTCAGAAAATGGTCCACTAAGGGACTATTTTTTCCTCCCCTGATCAGATTTCTGCGTATATATACCCACTTCTTGAAGGGTTAAGACAAGTATATTTCGACCATCGTACCGCTGTGCAACAACTCTCCGGAAGTTTATAAACAGTTTATTTCTACCGCTGAAATACAACTCTCCGGAAGTTTCAGAACAGTTGTTGAAACTCTGCAGAAGAACTGTGCGGAATTTAAAAAAAAAAAACAAAGTTTAGATTCAGTGAAACCATTGAACTGAGTAAAATATCATTTACCTCAAAATAAATAACTTTAACATCAGTTGGATTTGAACTCTGTGAACCCCCTTTAACAACCAAGAAAGCCCTCCTAAAAAAACACGCCATCAACCTATTGTACACTTATACAATAGGAAAGGAAGGGATATCGACCAAGTTTACGAACCGAGTCCCTGACCAGGATTCTTCAGCTTCAACAAAGGGGCCTTATTCCAAGATATGGCCCTGACCTACTCGTACTTTAACTTTTTAGCCAAAATTTTTTTCTTGATATTCTAAGTGTTAAGTTAGCCGTAAGTTCTAGTCGTTAGCGATCGAACGCGTTAAACTGAGAGTATGTGGTTCGAAACCCGTCACTGAGCTTTCGATTTTTAAAAGCGTTAATATCATTAAGAGCGTGTGACTGTATTTTACGTAATGTATTTTAATTTAATGTAATGGTTTAAGACAAATTGTGTAAGCATCTGTGTAGTAAGTAGATGACCTTCTACAGAATCTGGTTGTGTAGCATAAATATTTTTTTTGCTGATGCACGAAATCTTGGATGACTAGAATGTATAATTCACATATAGAGCAGTAGACTTTGTTTTCTATGATTGAAACTGTAACTAACAGTTTCAATCATTTTACCTAACTGTCAATTAATCTTTATTATCTAGTTATATTATTTTTTACTGCATCGCGAATCAAATCATAATGAATTTATATTAACAATTGATAATTTCATATCAAATATTACCCTATTTCATTTTACATGGCTAAATGTGAAATTTCAATAAAATGCCGTAATATCCTACGCTTACCGAACTAGTTATGTAAAATTTAACACACAAATATTCTCCGTACAGAAACCTGGAGAACTTTTTAGTAATAAACTTGATAGAATTTTTGTTAATATAACGTTGATACTGGACATTTGCAAGCTTCGAGAAACCTTGAGCTCCTCAAGGCTCGAAATTTTCGGGAATTCGGTACTACTCGAATACTTTAAAACTTTTGAGCTTTTCGGAAATTTTGAGCTCGCATCGACTCAAAACCTAACAAGCTCGACTCGACTTTTGTAAGCATCGAGTTTCGAGTTCTTTGCACGCCCTTATTTGAATTCTTTCCAAATATTTTTATAAAGTATGTCATATTCCTCGACGGCAATTTTTTTAAGCTTTAAAATAATTCATGTTCTAAATTTGTTGTTAATTTTAGCGTTAATTGTTTTCGCCTGGGTGTTAATACTATATTAAGTATTTAATAAAATAGGAACGTTACGGATTCTAAGAGAAAAATACGATTGATATATTTGAGAATGAGAATATAATTACTCAGAGCGATGCAGAGAACGCAAGCAAACTGAGCTATCAGCTTGAGCTTGGCTCCTTCGTATAAAGGCCCAGGCTGGCCGTTTCTAGGCAATAGTACAGGAGAGAAGTTCGGAATGTCGACGATGTAACATACCACGAGCGAGAGATATGAAAAGCATACCAACCTAATACTCCCACTCTTTGAATAATTTCGCTGCACTTAAAAGTCCAATAGGTTCACGCCGGCTTTTGACTGTCCTTAGATATAGGTTTAGTTAGGAAGTCAGCAAGCTGTGATTCTGACGCAACATATGATAATTTTATTTCTCGATTTTCATATTTCTCTCTTATGAAATGAAATAGGATATCGACGTGTTTGGTCCTTTTGTGAAATTCCGGATTTTTCACTAATCGGATCGCGCTTTCATTATCCATGTGTAGCACAGTAGGGTTATCACATCCACATCCGATGTCATTTAGTAATTTCTGTAACCAAATCGCTTCTTTGGTTGCTATACTAGCAGCTACATACTCAGCTTCTGTTGTACTTAAGGTAACCATATTCTGTCGCTGAGATGACCATGTAACTGGTCCGTTTGACAATATGAAAGCACATCTTGTCGTTGATCTCCGGGTGTCAACGTCTCCGGAAAAATCAGAATCTGAGTAGCCTACGAGCTCTGAAAAGCTGCTACTGCTAGAATAATGTAAGCCAAGGTCAGTCGTGTCTCTGAAATATCGAAAGATACGCTTGACCGCTTGTCAATGACTTTCGTCATAACTGTGTAGGTATCTGCTTACAGAGTTTACTGCAAACGCGATATCAGGACGACTAACCCCAAAAACATCAGTGAACCTACGGCTTCCCTATATGGAATTTCTTGATTTAAAGTGTTAGATTTATTTCCCTGTTGTAAATTAACATGCGAATGAGCGGAGACACTCATTGATTTTGCTTCTGTCATATTAAAACGACGCACGATTTTTTTCTGTATAAGCCTCCTGATAAATGTATACGCTCTTTTTTCTCGATTTCTACGTATCTAAATTCTTACAAACATTTCTGAACCACCAAGTGTAATTTTAAAAGAGCTTTGGAGAGCTTCAATTACAGTGTCAAGAGCTTTTTCGGATTTCACTAAGATTAAACCGTCATCTACAAATAAGGCGAGATACTCTTCCACACCACAAACCGACCCACGATATACACACTTATCAAAGTTGGACACTTCGAAACTGAACTGCTTCAGAAACGCATTGAATTTCTGATTCCAGCAGCGCGAAGCCTGTTTCAGACCGTAAATGGCCGAAAAAAGGTTACAGGCCATATTGCTTCCTTCTGCTTGAACTCCTGGTATCTTCATGTCAACTTCTTCGGGAAGATCACCATTTAAAAAAGTGATTCTCAAATGAAACTGTCGTATCTTAAGATCATTCACGGCTGCGATTGCAAGAAGAACGCGCACTGAATGATACCTGACAACGGGCGAGAAGGTTTCGTTATAATTTACAACGGCCTTTTCTGAAAAACTTTTCGCGCACAATCGAGCTTTCAACCTTTCGATGTTACCTGATAAATCACGTATGACCTTAAAGGTCCACTTAGATCCCACGGCTTGTTGACCAAATGGCAATGGAACTATTTCCATTTACTTCTTCCGCATACGTCTTAAGTGCATGAAATTCGACGAAGTTTGCTTCGTATCTATCCGGTGGTTGAATCTGAGTACGATCTCGAAGAAACATTCGGTATATTTTAATTTCTTGCTTTACTCTTTGAACAACTAGCTGACCATTGCGATAAAATTCAATTGATTCTCCAGATAAAAGGACATCGAGTTTTCTGTCAGTACTGACACCGATTGAAAATATATTTCTTTTGAAGCTAGACACAAACAACACATTTCCTAAATTAACATCAATCCACTTTCCGTTTGCTGATTTTTGTTTGTTCCGTCATCCCCTAAAGCAATTTTCTCTCCATCGCTTTTCTGAAAATCGGAGAACCACTCACGTCGGAAAGTAATGTGCCTTGATGCACCACTGTCAGCGAGCCACACATCCTTCGAATCAAATTGCAATAGAGGCCATTTTTCCTTCTTTGTAATTGTCACAAAGCACAAACACCCACATCACTTGACACTGGTTTCTGATTTTTTTCTGTACAGGCAATAAGAGCACTGACGTTGTTACTGTCACCACGATTCGCATTTTTCCTTTTTCGACAATCTCTTATCATGTGCTCTTTTTTGTGGTCATAAAAGCACTCGTTGTCTTTGATTGGATTGTCTGGTTTGTTTGAATCATCGTTTTCTACTTTCGCGGCACTTATTGAAGGTTTTTTAATTTTTAGGGTCATGGCAGCAATGGCATTTGTTATCTCATCGATGGTTCCATGTCGATTCTCTACCTTCAGGAGTCGCTAATGTAAGTTGTTTATATTCTGCTGTGTTGAATCCACACTGTCCCATGCTGTAATCAACGAGTTGTATTTGGAGGGCAGGCTACCAAGTATTTTTGCCATTATGGCAACATCTGACACCATTTTATGGTTTTAAATTTAATAAACCATTTTAAATTTAATAAACAGATTCATTATTGGAGCAATTGCCCACAGAAAAATTCTTTTTTTTTCTAGTTCAGACTTTTTCATTGGGATCTTCATAATAAATTTAGCAACATTTATGATCAGTTGATGAATTTTATGATTTTTTGAAACAAATAGAACAAAGAAACGCATTATTCGGGCATCTGCGACGTAAAAATTCGTTTTTTTTTTGTATGTAAGTCTTTTCAATTAGAAGCTGCATAATAATTTCAGTGAAATGCATAATTAGTGATACATTCTATAATCTTGAAAACAAATTTAATAAATATATGCATTATTTGGGTATTTGGCAACGAAAGAGTTGTCGAAAATGTAGAAAAAGTTCAAAAATGCATGATAAATACATTTTTTAATTAAATTTATTAATAATATTAACAATAATCATTTCACGAAGAAATTTCTTCATCATTATATTTTTTTTATTCAAAGTTCTTGACATATAACTTGAAAACACGTAAACTTATGGAAAATCGTAGAAACCATTCTTTGAACAAATAATTTTTTATAATAAATTTTCTTGTTTATTACATAATATTAAACGATATTTAACTAATGATACTCTATAAAACTTAGGGGATTTGAACATAGAAAAAATGACCATTTTGTGATATTGTGTTACAAATTAAAACATTGTTTTCATTTTTGTTTATTTGAAACTAAAGCTGATAATTTAAAAGATATCTAAATAATAAATATTTACCCTCAAACGTTCCTATTTTTGGTTAAGATTTTTTAATGGCTTATTTTGAATATTTATAAATTTCTACTAGTAACACACTAATTCGACCTCACATTAATATGAACAGATCAACTGTGGCCGAAAGCACATCTATCGAAATAAGGTAGGTTATATGCACCCAATGTTACGAGCGCATGTCACGCCGACGGACGGGACAACTTTCGATCACAGTGGGGCCGACTGCGCTTTCACGGTCTTTTTATAACAATTAACCAGAGTTTATCCGACGGTCTGCTCATGCTTGGGCCAAGGTTTGACCAATCTTCGGGTAAATCAAGGTATATTGTGACAATCCGAATATTGTATCTAGAGTCGGGTCGACCACATTATTGCGATCATACCGACCAATCTATCACAATTTATCCGATTATCGTACCGTAGTTGGGCCAGAATTGGGCCGACGATCGGCTTTTCGTTCGCCGCCGACATCCGTCGCCAACGTGGTACGACCTTGGCAGCTTGAAAACATCTTAGTCGGCCCAACTCTGGTTAGCGTGAATGGTTACCATAACAGGGCCAACTTTGAGCCGATGGTCCAGCTCTAGCATCTGACCGAATTTCGCGCCTGGAAGAAAAGGCATTGCTTTCAGTTAGTGGACCTTTCGTGCAATTTATATTAAATACAATTTTTTTAATAAGAAAGAAAATCGCTTCATTTAAAAAACCATCTCCTTTGTTAACAAACATGAAACTACCGTACTGGACTGCTGTGATCTCTGATATGTATGTACGTTTGGATAAGAATTTCAAGTATATTTTGAAATTGAAACCATTTTTACGACGTTGATTTTTGTCTTTTTTTCTTATTAGGCTTACAGAATATACTGCAAACCGAGCCAAATCCCTACTCCGGGTTGAATCGCAATCTCAAAAAAATATCACTGACTGAATAATAGGGTGAAATAGGAATAATAGCTGGCATGAATCATGAATTTACATTTCACAATCCACTACAGACTACAATTCTGCCATACAAACTGAAAAGATGCATAAATCCAATCTGACTCGAACTGAAAAAATAGAGAAAACGTTCTTGCCCAAAGAACTTTAATATCGAATAAAATTCTGGATAATTAAGTTACGCTGTTTGGGTAAAATAATGTGCTCTTTCATATTTTTCAATAAAAAATTGATTTTTTTAAACAATTTCTTTTAGAAAATGGACGCGATGTTTTACTAGTCGCGGAAAGTCAAAAATACATGGCAAAAAGATCATAAAGTCACTTTTGGGCGATGCCTTTATCGAAGAACTCGAGCGCAGCCTCAAAATTCAACATCCAAACAGACTTGAGAGACACTCTGTATTTCGTGGCTGTTCCAAACTTACCCGAACGATCATCGCTAGTGTATAGCCGAATTTAGCCAGAACTTATTTCCCGTGAATTTTCGATCAGAGTCCGAGCTAATTCACAAGGCTAAAAGATACGTAAGGGCAAGCAATTCTTTTCATTTGTCAATTTGCGCCGCACTCGGTCACTTTTACAACGCAACAAAGCCACAAAGTTCTTTAGGTTTTTTTCATGTGTATGCTGATCATGTATTGCCTTCCTTGTACAACTTTTAGGACACGCAAAGAGAATAGATAGGTAAGGCCGGTTCTGGCTCACTTTTTCTCGTATGAACAGCGAACTTGCGGCTAGAGCGCAGAAGGCTGTAAGATTTGTCCCAAAAATATGGCATAGGAGATGATTTGATATACGATATCGCAATATTAGGGTATTTAATACCTGTTATTCTCAGAATTGAAGTTTTTCACCCCAAAATAATATAATTTTTATGTATTAAATGTTTTATCCCAATGGTGCGTCATTGAAAATTTCCAAGATCTGCAACCACCATCAATAAATCATGACTGCCTTTGTTGTGCGCTCACACTATGAGTCAGAGATTAAATTAGATTATGGGTGTTAAGGAATTTAATACGGAAAAAACAATGAGACGCAAGTTACATAGAATTCTGAGAATTTTTTTCTTTCGAAATGGTATCGTATGCAAATACTATACGCCTTTTCTTGTTATTAATTCAAATTGATCATAATTTTCTGAACATTTTCTTGTAATCAATTTTTCATTATTTCTAAGGTTTGAAGATAATTTTGAGAGGCTACTTGGCATAAATCAAAAAAAGTCCACGAATCTGAGTTTAACTTTTGTGTTTTACACCCTTTTTGTAAAGAATATATATTTTTCCTTGTTGATAAGTAATAATGAGATATCACCCTCAAAGCTTGTTGCCAATTCTTTGATGAAAAAGTAAGAATCGTAGCCAGATAAATTATGAAATACTATGGGAATTACATGTGAATCTTGGTAATTTACGTTACACCTGTTATGTGAAGGGCTACCTGTAAAATGGTAACGTCCCGATGTTTAACATCATCTTTGTTAAAATCTTGTTTGCAAATATGACAAATTTGGCGTTTTGAAAAGTATGCTCTTGCTTTAATGTTAAGAGTTCCATTGGAACTGGATTTTTCAAATAAGAATGTACTTTCTCAGCTAAATTTTTTCAACTCATGGACAAATCACGTAATGCAGTCCTTCATTTTTTGCCTTCTTTTTCAAATCAGTATTCAAATCAATATAAGCTTTTAGCCATGGCTTTTGCTTGAATTCTAAAACTCGATGAATTTTAACACGTTTCATTCCTAAATTTCAAATACTATTTTAAGTTTTGATAATGGAGAACGTAATTCGTCTATAATTTCAAATTGGTAATTAGTTTTGGGATTTTAGATGTTGGAAGAGGAGGTACAAAATGCTCCTTACATAATGGTAGGTCTTTATGCAAATCATGGAGTTCTTCAGGATATTCCAAATCTACTTCAAGAATATAACCTATTTCTGAATCATCGAGAATGTTGAAAAAATTTGTTTCGTTTTCAAAATCAGTGAACCATTTAAAATTGCTATTGGGTAAAGATTGGCTCATAGCTTTACGGTATTGATTTTTCATATCAAAATAAGTGATATAGGATTCGGGTACATTTTCATCAAAATTCGACCCCATGAATCTATTATTTGCTTTCGCATACCTATTGGAGCACTGAGACACACCACCTCTTATTGCTCCTTCAACAAGTAATAACATTTCTACATCTGTTAATAGATCGAGTTCAATTCCAGTATACTTTAACATAGCATCGAAAGAAAGTCCTGGTGCTGTATAGTAGTGCAATGGATCCAAGTTATAAGTTTCAATGCAGCGACATCTAAAACTTTCAAAAATGTCCACCAAGAGAAAGACATCATTTTTCAAGTATAAATCCGAATATTCACCTAACGTTTCTAACTTAAATTTTTCCCACGCCTTGCACGCATGATTATAATCTTCATCTGAAATACCCTCATCATTTAATTTGGAATGAAATTCCTCTTTTTCTGGCAAACAATCTTCATCTAATTTCTGCCAATTATCAACATAATCGTATGGAAATACGCCTTTTCTGGTTAATAATTCAAATTCATCATCATTTTTTGAATATTTTCTTTTAATCAACTTTTCATCATTGCTAAGATTTGAAGCCTTGGCATAAATCGAAAAGAGTCTGTGAATCTGAGTTTAACTTTTGTGTTTTGCACCCTTTTCGTAAAGGATATATATTTTTCCTTGTTGATAGGTAATAATGAGATATCACCCTCAAAGTTTGTAGCCAATTCTTTGATGAAAAAGTGAGAGTCGTAGCCAAATAAATTATGAAATACTATAGGAATTACATGTGAGTCTTGGTAATTTACGTTACATCTGTTATGAGAAGGGCCACAGTATTTACCTGTAAAATGGTCATGATCCCGATGTTTAACATCATCTTGGTTAAAATCCTGTTCGCAAATATGACAAACTTTTACGTTTTGAAAATCATACTCTTGCTTTAATGTTAAGAGTTCCATTGGAACTGGATTTTTAAAATAAGAATCTACTTTCTCAGCTTACTTTTTCAACTCAAGGACAAACCACGTGATGCAGTCCTTTCCACGATAAACTTGAGGTTCAGATTGTGAATCGTCAAAACTGCATTTTGTGTAATAAGCAACACTTGTAGGTATATGTTTCTGATAAGCATTTCCATGCATATTGGTAATTTGAAGTGGCACAAACACTTGTCACAAAAGTAAGTGTGATGATCATCTTTTGATATTTGTGAGCTCACTATTCGAGATAGATTTTTGATTAAAGCAAAATGAAACACTTCTACATCTGAATCGAAGTTAGTATTTTCAAACATAAGAGGGTGAATAGTAACTTTCTTTAGATTTTTCCTGGCTTATAAAAATTGGAACAATTTCCTCTTTCTTACTGTATTGTGCAGACCCTAATCCATACACATTTATACTTAAACCGTTTATTTTCTCAAATTTTGGAATATCCTCAAGAGTAATTGAAAAATTGATGTCATTATATTTGAGTTTTGTACCATCAAACTTAGGATATAAACTGGTTCTTCCTGCATTTTTTTTCAACTGGGTGAAGAGCTGCCATTACTGTCCAGCAAAAACAATATCAGTCTTTATTTTTAATATTAACCACAGGTTTTTTCTCTGTATAAAATCGGGTAATTCAGTGAATTTTGAAGCTCCAACTTGAAAAGGGGCGTATCTAATTAAATAACCGTTAAGCTGATAATTTTTTTAGTCTCCACCCTGAATCTGATGTTTTTAAATCTTCAATTTTAACTTCAACTTGTTGATGAACTTTATCTTCAAACCATTTATCAATATTCGTAGACGTTAGAATAGGATTATTTTTAGTGCAAACACGTTTTGCCTCAGTTTTCTCCTCCACTTCCATTTCATTCGCGGAATACACATGCGTTTGCAATCATCCAAAAATGTATTTAAATTTTTATGAATTAAATTGGTTATAAGTCCCGTTCTTATTCGTGTTCGATAAGCACTTGCTACATCACACCAAACTCACCCTTTCACTCTGTTTCTTCGAAGCTTCACTCATGCCAGTTCCTGTCGTGAGCGAATTCTTGAATTTTCTGCTTGCAGTCTTCAGATCACCAAATAACGTCATAATCGCATGTTTTTGCTCCACGGATAGCAGAATGTTCTTCCTCAATATTTTGTTTAATATCCGAATGTTTTTAGTTCCAGCCCTCGTCCACAATGTAATTGCATCAGCTGCTGGGGGTTGTTTCTCGAGTATCATTTAATATCCCATCTTCATGACTTGTAGAACGTTTTTACATTTTTTGAAATCCATTTTTAACTTTAAATGGAATCAGCGAAAACTTATAGAAACACTGTGTAGATTTACAGTTTTTTGAGGTCATGTAAGTCTTGTTATCAACTGATGGCACTTATAGAAACACTGCATAGATTTCAAGTCATTTAAAGGTTATGTAAGTCTTGTTATCAACTGATGACACTTATAGAAACAATACACAGATTTAAAGTTAGATGTGATTATATGAGTCTTGTTATTAACTGATGGAATCACCGAAAAAATTGTACTTTAATATAGATCTGAGAGCGTTTTATACTTCAAACCTACTCGTGGCTGTTTACCAGTACAATGATAAAAAACAGAGAGTGCACCGTTTAAATGGTGCCAATATTGGTGAAATATAGCAACACTGTCGATAAGGATTCCA
Source organism: Belonocnema kinseyi (assembly GCF_010883055.1). Classification (NCBI taxonomy): domain Eukaryota; kingdom Metazoa; phylum Arthropoda; class Insecta; order Hymenoptera; family Cynipidae; genus Belonocnema; species Belonocnema kinseyi. Next base: position 141,323,693 of record NC_046664.1, on the reverse strand, counting down.
CGAATCGACGATGACGTCATCAGAATGGAATTTCGTTTACCCAAGAAATTGTTTAACATTATATGAAATGTGACGCCCCTTTCGGCAAATATCAAAGGAGAACGTTTAAGTAATTTAGTTCACATAGATAAGGATTCCAGAAAACGACGATGACGTCATCAGAATGCAATTTTGTTTCCCGAGAATTGTTTAACATTATATGAAATATGAAGCCCATGTCGACAAATATCAAAAGAGAACGTATAATTAATTAAGTTCACATTGATAAGGATTCCAGGAATCGACCATGAAGTCATCAGAATGGAGTTTTGTTGACCGAGAATCGTGTTCGAACCTACATAAAAAGCTCGTTATAATGCCTTATTTTTCAGTAATACATGTAACATGATACCATTTTGAAAAAAATGCTCAGTATTCTATGTAACTTGCGTCTCATTGTTTTTTCCATATTAAATTCCTTAACACCCATAATCTAATTTCTTCTCTGACTCATAGTGTGAGCGCACAACAAAGGCAGTCATGAGTCATTGATGGTGGTTGCAGAGCTTGGAAATTTTCAATGACGCACCATTGCGATAAATATTTAATACATAAGAATTAAATTATTTTGGTGTGAAAAACTTTAATTCCGAGAATAGCAGGTATTAAATAGCCTAATATTTGCGATATCGTATATCAAATCATCTCCTATTCCATATTCTTGCGGCTGAAAAGATACATTCCCATGATTTTTAAGTATTGATTTCCAATATCCATAGTGTGGATCGGATACTTCAAAACTGTGATTCGTTAGTCAGCACAAGGAACGAAACTAATCTTACAGCCTTCTGCACTCCGCAAGTTTGCTATTCGTACGGAAAAAGTGAGCCAGAACCGGCCTTACCTATCTACTAAAGTCCTTTGCATATCTTTTCTGTTGTATTTTTATACTTTTTCGACTCTCCTTATTTATTAACAATCATATTTGCAATAAATATTAATAATTAATAGATTTTATTAACACAGTTAGATGCAGCTTTCTTTTGCGAACTCAGCCATAGCAATAACTCATGCTTCATAAAAATGTCACTTATCTATCTTTTTAGTTTGGGCGGAAGAATTCTTGACCAATTTGGATGTTTTTTTTAAATTCTCAGAATTAAATTCTGCAGAACGTCATTAAGTCTGATTTTTTAATTTCACTCCGTGAAATTTATTATTTAAACAAATAAAACATCAAAATTAGACATTTTATAATAACAATAGCAATAGCGAATTTTTGACACAATTTCTTGATGAATTATATAACCACTTAGAAAACTGCAACATGATTTGGCAGAAAAATAATTTTTTTTAGATGGAAAACGCTAAATTTTTTAATTTGCTTATAATATTGTTATTAACAATGAAAATATTTAACATATATATTTTTTGTAGCTATTTATTATAATTTAGAATTAATTTGAAAGTTGGTTGATGAGAAAAACATCTTCGGAAAATATAAAATAACACAATTAGTTTAGACATTTGTTTAGGCATTTTTAATCAAGGTTAAGTTTTGCGTTGTGGTTGAGCAGCGTATGGAAGTAATTGTTTATATTAATTGTTTATGACAATTAACCTAAATCTTAAACCTAATATTAATGTTTGTGAATTACATCTACAATCATTCTGCCAGATAGCGACTTCTCTTAAGTCTTTTCTTCCAAGAAAAAAAATAATATTACGTAAAATGTTCAATTTTTACGTAATATTTGTTTCAATAATACATTTCGTAGAGTAAAATTGAAAAATCGGACCTAATGACGTTCTGCAGAATTTAATTATGAACCGTAAGTTCTCACTTCCTACCACTGTGCGTTGCACAAAAAAATACAGTTTTTTATGCTTCTAACTTATGATATAAAGATTGATAACCATATGGACTATGAAGATCTAAATTTTTGTCAACTTTCTATCTTTATCTATCTATCTACCCATCCATCCATCCATCCATCCATCCATCCATCCATCCATCCATCCATCCATCTAACCATCCGTCCGTCCGTCCACCCGTCCGTTCGTCCTTCCATTTGTCCATCCATCCATATCACGGAACAAATAGGAAGAATTCTCAACAAACACAACATCTAAACCATATTTAAACCACCTGCGAAAATAGGTTTAATACTAAATAAGCCTAAAGATAAAAGAGCACCCCTCAGTGATCCAGGAGTATATAAAATCCATTGTTCTTGTGGCAAAGTCTATATTGAAGAAACCGGGAAAGCGGTGAGCAACGTATTAAGGAACATGATAGTAAAGTCAGGCTAAAACATTTCACGCAATCAGAACTAGCTGAACATCATATCGAAACAGAACATAACATTTTATTTGATGTAACAACTGTCATTGCAAAAACACACAGCAAATTTCCAAGAATACATAGAGAAGCAATCGAAATCTTAAAACACCCTAAGAACATCAATAGGGACAATGGATATAATACCAATCCGATTTGGCTTTCCGGTCTCCCGGATTTTTTAAAGAAGTCTTGATTGGCCAATCAAGTTCGACCAGTCTCCACGGTGGGACTTTCTGGCCAATCACAGGCATCGTAGAGAGTATACCTAAGAACAACATTACCTGATACCTCAGTTTCAGTCAGCCCTGAAGCTGTGCACTGCAATGTTCACGAAACGTCGCTAAACAATTCGTAGTTTTTTACACCAGTGAAACCCGAAATATCTCTTCCATATTTATTGTTACTTACTGCTTTCACAAGGAAGATATCCTATCAGTTTTATCCATCGTAACCTTTTTTTTTAAGGCTGGAAGAATTTGTTTTTGTAGAAAAATATAATTTTGTAATATTTCTCGCGAATAATTCTAGATATCGCAAACGATATGAGAATTTGTTTTCATACGACTTCTATAGACGTGCAAACTTTCATTTTAACATTGTTTAGTATAGGTCATTGCTTGCGAAAAAAATTCGAAAATTCGATTTTATAAAATAACTTTCTCTTTATGCCATATAATTTATTCGGCCCGCATATAAAACTAACAAGATATCTTCCTTATGGCACTAAAAACTTAAAACAAAAGTTGGTAAACAATATAACTTGATTATTTTATAAAATCGACTTTTCATATTTCCTGAAAAACCGCTATCAGTTTTGAACCTTTTTTTAACATTCTGAAAGATTTGAAAAAAGACGATAAACGCTACCAAAATCCTACAGAAAACGATAAATATCTCATTAAGGTCCAAAGTTATAGTAATTTATAGGTTAAATGTGTTTTTTCTTTTAAAAAAAGCACGTAATTATTGTGTGAAAAATTGCACCCGCTTCCAGCGAAATCGCGGTAAAATTTCAGCCATAACCACGTCTCACAACCGTGAGATAGGTGGTTACAGTCTGTAAAGGAATCA